>NW_005355769.1:154239-156473 GCF_000412655.1 Myotis brandtii | reverse complement strand
CAGCTTAGGCTGTTGCTGTTCATCCTCATCCTCATTAGCAGTAGCATCATTATTTTTTTGCTAAAGGCTGTGGGGTTTCATAAATAGCAAGAAAGAGAAGACATGTCATCATATATTATCCACATCAGTAGAGGGATGGATGAGGCCCAGGCGAGCAGCTCAGATGATAACAGCCAGAGGGAGAATCAAGACCTTAGGCCCGGGTGGGGCTGGGCTGAGAGAACAGAAGGAGGCGGGCTTCGAGAGCCCTGATTCTGCGGGATCAGCACCAGGCTCCACATGGCAGCTTCCATCCTGTTCTGTTTCGTTTGCTAGGATTGGGTACAGTCTTGTGTTACAAGTTTCCACCCCTGCGAACTGTGCCTTGTGTTTTTGTCAAAGGGAGGTTAACCTGCAGGCAGGGAACCTAAAGGAGGTGACACTTAAAGGATAAACAGAGGCCACTGGTCAGCTCTTCTCTACATTTAGGAGGGTCCTTTTGTTATGGGTTGGCTCAACGAGATAGACCACCGACTCAGAATTTGAATTTTAAAAGCCGTTTATTAAGCTGGCCAGCTGTCCACAGCCCGCACCTTCCCCCTCTGGGAGGTTTGCAGCATGTGGCAGAGACCAAGGGTGCAGTATGATCCTTTATAGCAAAATCACACAGTGTCAGAAAAAAACTAAAAAAACTACAAAGCATTTCATTAGAAGTTCACATACAGTTCACAAGAAGTTCATGAGAACAAAAAGGGGGTAAACAGAGTCACACCTGGTTGGGCGTATCATACCACATTGTTTTTGTAATACAATCAAGCAATTTTTCTTCCATGGTTCCTAACCCTGCAATCCCCCTCCATACGTCCGTCCCTCCTCCCAGCACATACACAATCCTTCTTCCATTCCTGACAACACAATCCTTCTTCCATTCCCTCCCCTTAGCACATTCTGTAACATTCTGTAACCCTTCCATGCCACAGTCCCTCACCCTAGTTCCTCACCCTAGTACATTCCCTACTGGTCTTATGTCCGAATCAAATCTTTGATTCAGCTCCCTCTTCTAAGATTCTGGTGTACTGGGTGTGTAAAACCATTAACTTTACAGCCTGTATTTGATTTTGTATGAAGTTGAGGAGACATCTGGCAATGCAGGGGCCAAATATTAGCCCTAGGAGGAGTATAATGACTGGTCCTGCTAGTGTGGAGAGCAGGGTAGTCAGCCAGGGGGACCAAGAAAATAAATTTTCATACCAATTGCCTTCTGGCCTTCTAGCCTCTTCTCGGTCGGCCAGCCATTTACGCAGCTGGCTTAGGCTTTCCCTGATTACCCCCGAGTGGTTGGTGTAAAAACAGCAAGTTTCCCCTAGGGCCAGACAGAGGCCTCCCTGCTTTAGGAAAAGCAGATCTAGGCCTCTTCTGTTTTGTAATACCACCTCTGCAAGTGAACTGAGGGAGTCCTCCAGTTGGCTAACAGAGTTCTCAAGAGTGCTTAAATCTTTATCTATCTGCTTGCTTAATTCTTTATAATTTTGGTGGCCAGTTGCTTGGGCGGCTGTTCCGACTGCTGTGGATCCTGCTAGTCCTATTCCCACAAGAAGGGGAACTAGGATGGGGGCTCTTCTAACTCTTTTGTTTGTCTAGGGGAAGTAAGGGGCCAATCGGAGTCTTAGTCCCCAGGTCTTTCCCCCTTCCCATTAGTCAGTCCACCAGGCAAGAGGCATGAGGATGACGGGGTTGCAATCTCCGACAATGCAGTTCTTCTTTGGGGCCCCAGGTCGAATCTCTCTGGTCAGACGGAGGAGCTTGTCGGTGGGAGGTTTCTTCCACAGGGCTAGGGTCTCACAGCCCCAAGAGGCACAATAGAAGTCGCCCTCTCCTCCACAGTCACTACTCCCTTCCCGGGGGCAGACATAATGTTCAGTGTGCCATAATCCTTGCTCTAGGGCCAAGGTTCCACACCCATAACTCTTGCCTCCGGTGGCCCAGGGTTGGTCCCCCCAGCCATACCTGGTCGACATGGATTGACTATGGGAATTTCCCCAGTTTTTTCCAAACAGTTTGCAGAGATCGGTCTGGATGACAGGCGCCCCTACTCCTACAACAGAACCTATAACAGTCCCATCAATAGTCCGTGTGACCTCCCAAGAGTAATTCTTGGCTGAATGGGGATTTCCCATCCCTGGCTGCATGCAGACGAGAAGAGTCAGGATGAACACCGAGTGAGTCTGACCTTTAACGGGTCTCCGGTCCTCTGG
>NW_005355769.1:139414-148266 GCF_000412655.1 Myotis brandtii | reverse complement strand
CATACATCCCCCCTCTCCCTCGGAGCACATTCAATTTCTCATGTCTCATTTCCCCCCCTCAACACATTCCGTAACCCTTTACTCTGTAACATTGTAACATTCTGTAACTTTTTCATGACTCAGTCCCCTACCCCATAACACTATTTCAGCAGGGGAGCAGGGGCATGAGAGCCCGCAGGCCAGGAGTCAAGCTCAACATGCCAAGCAGCAAAAGCACAAGAGAGCAAGAGAGAGAACTCTTTTGTTTAGGGGATTAACTATTTCAAGTCTTCCCCTGCTTACAGTGGCCTCGCCTCCTCAGGCCAATGACCTGTTCCCAGGTGTGATTGAAAGGCAAGGACCTTCCTTATTTCACTCAGACTTTCCTGGGCTGCATCTATTCTCCCCCAGGGATCTGTGGGGAATAGACTGGTGGCTCCCTGGGGAGTGTTAAACTACAGCTTCCTGGCAAAGCCTCACAAATGACATGCCTATAATATTTTGCCTTCCCTCTGCTCCTTTCCTGTTATTAATAACTAGGTTTATTACAACACTATCACTTATTTCTAGAATCTATAAATAAATAAATTAATTAATTTATAAACACACGAAAGTCATTGTAGCCGGCAGCCTTTGAGAGGGCTCCCACTAGCCTCCTTCTCAGGGTAAGCATTCCTATTGTGAACATGGAAACAATCAATAAACTCTGAGTGGTTATTATTTTTTATGTGGAATGAAAAAATGTGATCTAACAACATCTGTGATGAGACGACGAACTTAAAAGAAGTTTGAATTAAAAAAAACATATCCAACATATAAAGTAATGAAAAGAAAACTTAAATTTAAAAAATCTAATCTATTGATTTTCAAGGTTTGATTTTGAACAAAAAGAAAAGCAATTATTGACCCAATTAAAAGAGGTACTATCAAAACAAATCAACTGCAAAGGATCACTCGCTCTTTAGCACACCTCCATCTTTCCTGTCTCAGGCCAGTCTCCACTGCGGCCAAAGCAATTCCCTTAGGTTTCCTGAGCTTCAGTGTGTCCGGGGCAACGATAACTTCTTCACAATGTTATTTAATCAACATATTATTCATAATCGCACTTTGCACTAAAACTTGGCAAATAGTAGGAACTGAGGAAAGGTTGACTGACTCTGAGTCTGTATAATTGCTCATATTGAGATGTGGCAATCTTATTTCTTCAGGTGAGTATCCATTTTCATAGCTTTTCATTGATTCCCTGACTTGAATTTCCTGTAGGAAAAAAAAAAATTATGCCAGAGCTAGCAACCTCATTTAAAAGTCCAACATCTACTCTGTACTTTGTTCTACACTTTTAATTTAATTTTTTTTTATTGTTTAAAGCATTATAAATAGTAGTACATATGTCTCCTTTTTTTCCCAATTGTTCAACTCTTTTTAGATTCCCCTTACCTGGCTCTAATTTTTATTTTTATCTATAAAGTTTATTACCTTCTAATTTCTTTACTTGTACATTATGGTTTTGGTTTATCCAAAAGATTATCAAAATCTTTTGGAAAGGAAATTTCCAGAGGGCAGGGACTTGTCTATTTTGTTCACTGATGTCAATTCAAGTACCTAGAAGCATACCTTGCACATAATTGATAATACATAATTGCCAAATAAATAAATATAACTCCCCAGTTATTCCCTAAGCGCTAATAATTGTCTAACATATTTTGCCTGTGAAACTTGAGGAGGAATATATCTGCCAAGAACTCCTCATAGTCATCTAGACACAAATTCATAACCAGAATCTAGCAGCCTCTGTTAATGGAGACCTCCCATGCACTCTGCATTTCAAGGAAAAGTCACAGAATGAATTTTCAACCTCCTGCATTTTGCTCCTGCTGCCTGAGTTAACCCTTATAAGGACGTTCCTGGTTTTGTTATTATCTTCATTTCAATCTGTACCAACCGATAAAAACTGGTTCACAACAACCAATAAGAACACATGATTCCAACCAACGTGGCATGATTTGAACAAATCAGAATTGTGCAATTTTTATTTCTCATTTGCATAAAATTGGGCCAGTCAGGAAGCCAGGCAGAAACTTTCTCTATAAAAGGCAGCCTCCCTTTGTCATGGTCAGTGCACTTTTTGTTTCCGGAAGCTGTGTTTTCTTGGTTTACAAACTGTTCACCTGAATAAAGTCTCCTGCACCTCAGATTTGAAATTTTTGTTAACAGGTTTAAGAACTTAAAGGAATTCATTACTGCTCAACCACTGAAGCTGACCAATTACCTATCTGTATTCTAAAGGCTGCTTCACAATTTATCTTGTCTCTAAGAGAAAATATTAGACACAATTCAAGAAGGTTCCTGACTACACTATGTAAGGATTTGACAAAAGCAATTCTTAAAAATATATTTTATTGTTTTTTTTACAGAGAAGAAGGGAGAGGGATAGAGAGTTAGAAATATCGATGAGAGAGAAACATCGATCAGCTGCCTCATGCACACCCCCTACTGGGGATGTGCCCACAACCAAGGTACATGCCTTTGACCCATGCCTTTGACCGGAATCAAACCCGGGACCCTTGAGTCCTCAGGCCGATGCTCTATCCACTGAGCCAAACCAGTTAGGGCTATACTCTCTTTTTTTTTGTGGTACCTATTTGTGAGCTTTTGCTCAATTTCTTTTTCTACCTAGCAGTCAACTCACTGGAAGGCAATAAAAAATCTTTCAGTCTACTAGTCAAATTAAGGAATATTTGCTTCATCAGAACTCTGGTGTTCTGAAATAAAAATGTGTCATGACTTTAATTTCCTTATATAAAGGAGTGCAGTACTGAGCAGTCTGTCTGCTGTGTTTGTGCATGTGTCTATGTTTAATGGAAACTAATCTCTGAATATTTGTTGATTGTGAGTGAAATTATCATAAGAAGGTTTACTATCAAAATATCTAAGAATATTTTTAATATGGTACCTAGAGGCCAATTGAACACCCACTATTTTTATAAAAAACAACAAATAACCCAAAATGTATTTTTATATTAAAAATGAATTGTAACATCACAGAACAGGTACCACCAAAATGTCAGCATTTTAAAGAAGTTTTTGGAAATATGAAGCTCATGTGAAGTGATTAAAGGAAATATCGACTAGCTCCTATCAAATTCTGATTGATTCCACTCAAAGGTTAAAAAACAACAGTTGGTTAAAAGGTTGTTGTTCCTTTCTAAATCCTATACTCAAAGTTTAAGTCAGAGAACAATGGCATAGAGAAAGTCAAGCCATTAGATAGTAAGCAGAAAGATCATCAAGTTTTCAGGGACTGCTGGAGTATCCTGCAAATGCAGTAGTGTTTTATTGAGTGACTGCCCCCAATTCACATTCAATGGAGAGCAAGGTAAGTAAAGTGAGGACTTTGGGCCTCCTGGTGCTTACCACAAGCTGTGTGCTTACACTGACTGTATAGAAATAGGAGGCAGAGTAAACTCACCCCATATACACCTCAGCTCAGGCTCTTTGCCTGGTCTGTATTGTGAAGGGGGAGACATTGAAAAAAAAAATAAATAAAAAATAAAAATAAAGTGAGGACTTTGACACATTAGCCCATTCTATTGATGAGGGAGCCAAAATAGAGATGTGGACCATTTCTCAACAAATGTCGGGGAAATAAAACATGTGCACTAAAAATGATCTAGCTTAATGGTAGATTTCTGTAATGTGCCTGACTTCTCAGAAAAGCCTTCCTTATTTACTACTGCCGGATGAGTGCCAAAGGGATACAATGGAGCATCAGCAGCAATTTTCTATGTCATGTTTCTTAATTACCTGAGTGAGTCATTATAAATATACTAGAGGCCCAGTGCACGAAAATATGTGCACTGGGGAGGGGGGGGGTCCCTCAGCCTGACCTTCCCCCTCTCACAGTCCAGGAGCCCTCAGGGGATGTCCTATTGATGGCTTAGGCCCACTCCCCATAGCAGGCTTAAGCCGCAGTCTGGCCTCCCTCTGCGGGAGGAAACTGGGCCAATCAGGGGAAGGCGCCACCCCATCGCCCCGCTGCTGCTGCCACTGCCGGCCCTCACAGCTGCCATAGCTGCCAGCCCTCTTCAGCCCTCACAGCTGCTGTAGTTTTGTCCAGAAGGATGTCTGGAAGCATATTACCCTTTTATTAGTATAGATTCTGTTGAAGTTTGAGGTAATGTGTCTAATAAAACCACTCTTTTACATGCTAGTTTTGGACTAACTGAAAAGTAAAACATAAATAACATAGATGCAGATAAAGGCCTTTTAAAATGGACATTTGTAGGTGAGGCTTATTCATAAGGTCAAGTGATCTTCTAAATATCAGAATTAAGCAGTGACTATAAAACAGCTATTTATACTAGACTTATACACACCTTTCCCATAGGCAAGGCCACATGTCTAAGCTCACCTCATTACTATGAGTAATTGAAAGAAAGAATATTCTCCAGGCATATCAGCTTTTAAAGAATAAAGGGGTTGGATGATACATTCCTTATTTCTCTACCAACCTCACCAAAAATAGTTCATTCAAACAAAAGTGAGAAGAAGCATTTTTCCCCAACAGAAAAGCAGAAGTAGATGAGTTCATTATTCATTAAGCAAACAATGATATTATGGCTTTAGGTTTCCTTCTCTTTGATATTCCACTTATGTTGCAAAATGGCTGCAACAGATCCAAGCAACATTTCCAATGAATCAAAACATTTACGTACAGAAATAGAGAAAGAGGGACTCCATTTTTGCATCACTTTCTTTTTTAAGAGATTATAAATTTTTTCTAGAAGCACAGTATATGTACTAACACATTCTCTTTGTTGACGCATAATGGTTATTCTACCTGCAAAGATATCTGGGAAAGTGGGTGCCTAGCATTTCATATCACAGAGGAAGATAGTCATCCCCACAAAGGATGAAGGGTTGGAGGTGAGCTCTGTATAAACAAACAACAGTACATGCTGCTGTCTTTGCTTATTTTGTATAAATAGTAATTACTTACAAACGTATGTTTTGCTCCTGAAATTAACATACTGTATATCTAACACATTTGTAACATATCTATAGCTATCCTATATAATAAAAGCCTAATATGCTGTGTCAGACCAGTTGCTATGATGCGCACTGACCACCAGGGGGCAGACTCTCTGACGGGTAGATTAGCTTGCTGCTGAGGTCCAGCCAATTGGGACTGGGTGAGAGGGCTAGACATGCCCTGGAGCCCTCCCGCGGTCCCCCCATGGCCCCGATTGTGCACTGGTGGGGTCCCTTGGTTTGGCCTGTGCCCTCTTGCATTCTGGGACCCCTTGGGGGATGTCAGAGAGCCAGTTTCAGCCCAATCCCCACAGGCCAGGCTGAGGGACCCCACCAGTGCACAAATCCATGCACTGGGCCTCTAGTATAAAATAAGGTATGAGATTATTCAGTTAAGTAAGTATATCATTAGTGCAGAATATAATATGGCATGAAAAGAACTATGTAAAGGGAGGTAGGTCCATATATTTGACTGAATGACAGAGCCAAGAAGAAGGGATCTAAGACATTCTTTTGAGGAACCCTCATGAAAGTTGTGGGGGGGGGGACTTTGGGGAGAAAGAAGAAGATAATATGGTAACAGGAAAAAATATTTAAAATTTCTCTCTTGCCATAAAGAACCTTGTGGCTTCTGGTGTTCTGTGGGCAGGTCCTGGAAAGGCATAGATTTGTATATTTTTTAGAGTCAGAACCAGTACCCGAGCTGAACAAATATCAGATGTCTGAGGACAGGTATTATAAATTTAGAGAGGAACACAGAAAAGATATGTTCCACATATTGAATTATTACAAAAAAAAAAGTTTGAGTTATACCCATAAGACCTTTGACTCAAATACCTCTATTTTTCTACTGTTTGGGATACTACAGTAAGTGAACCATATATAATACTTATTCCTGAGTTTTCTCTTCAGCCTATGGACAAATCAATTCTGTATCTAGCTTTTATTGGACTTGATATATTCTTTCTATTTTAACTATGTTAAGAGACTCCAAGACCATCCTCGGGCTTCATGACTCACTAGAATGATTCACAGGTTTTAGAAAAGCTGTTATATTCATGGTTACAGTTTCTTACAGCAGAAGAATACACATGAACATCAGCAAAGGGAAAAGAGCATGGGATGAAACTGAGGAGAAAGTGGGCACGAGTTTCTAAGTGTTCAATTCCAATGGGGTCTCACAGATGCACTTACTTTTCTCAGTAACAAGGCAGGACAGCACGTGTGAAGCGTTGCCAGCCAGGACAGCGCACTGAGTCTTGGTGCTTATGGTTTGATGGGAGGTCACTCATGTAGGCCTGAAGCATCCATGGGACTGACCTCGGTTACTGAGACTCCAGGCCTCAGAACACAAAAAGGCATTCACCATAAATCTTATTGTTAACATAAACTGTTTTGTCAAACTGGTACATGTGGCTCAAGGCCTCAGGCACACAGATACGCTTATGAAGCAGAATATTCTGTAAACTCAGAGCTTAACTTTTAGGAAGTGGTCAAGGACCAGTGGTGAAGACAGGCCTTCTGGGAGAATGTGCAATATTTGAGCAGCCCAGTTCTGCTCAATTAACCCTTTCCTTCATAGTCTATTGCACTCCCCATCTCCCCAAATAATCAAAATTTTCTAGGCATCTATATTTAGTGAAGCATTTATATAACATATATAGCAATAGTACCAGCATGGATATGGCTAGCGTTTGGGGGAGCTATATAGGCTAGGGATAGATTGAAAGAAACAACTAATTTATTCTATAAAGCCATTATTTACATTTTCAATAATATTTTTGCACTAATCTGATTACATAATCTACAGTTGTGTGCAATATTTCAGCACCCCAGTTCTGCTGAAGGAATCTAGTTTTGATGCAGACCAGTGATTTTCCATCAGTATTACATCCTGAGGAAGCTTTAACTTGGCCTTCTAATACACCTGATCATTCATATCAAAATTAAATTATGAATAATTTGCATAAAGTACTTGAATCTTAGCAACAACACCAGTTTTACACCATATTATAGTATGCTCATGCTAAATTTCAGGTTCAAAGCAGAAAAAGTAAGTAAGACTTCCAAAGGTATTTGTTAGGCCTTTATAGTAAAATTGACTTTTCTCCATATACAGTGGGGCCTTGACTTACGAGTGTCCCGACTAACGAGTTTTTCGAGATACGAGCCGTCTCTCGGCCAATTTTTTGCTTTGAGTTTCTAGCTAAAATTCGGGTTACGAGCCAGCTTCAGATACCCCACCGCTAGTTGGCGCAGCGAATATCACAGTGAATGCCACAACATCAGCCCAGCATCACGTGTCTCACTCGTTCAAAATTGATTTGACATACGAGTAATTTGAGTTACGAGTTCTGTCACGGAACAAATTAAACTCATAAATCAAGGTCCCACTGTATCAGACTAGAGGCCCGGTGCACAAAAATTGTGCACAGATGCGGTCCCTAGGCCTGGCCTGCAATCAAAGCGTGAGTGTCTGGTGTGGAAGGGCAGGTCCCAGCTGACCTCTGGGCCCTGGGCAGCACTTGGGCTCCTGGGCCTTTGTGTGCCCCCCGCCACCTGAGTCATGGTGCCCGAGTCCCCACGTGGAGATGCGGTGAGCACAGCATGGGCCTCTAGGCTGCCCAGCAGCGCTACACGGAAGCTGGGTGGGCAGCACACTCTCTCCTGGCTGGCCTCACAGGCCGGTTCCTGCGTGAACCCACAGGGAGCCCAACTGGCCCCTGTGGTCTCGGCAGCTATGGCCCAGCTCACCAGGAAGAGGCCCTACGGGTGCGGGGCAGGCTCCTTGTGGGTGCCCGGCACCTGAGCGCAAGGGCTTCCCCGGGGTGTGAGCCCTGGCATCTGGGGGAGGGCATTAGGGGGAGTGAGAGTGAGCTCAGGGGACACCCCACATTCTCACCACACCTCTGTCACCATCACCCCCAGCCCCAGGTAGCTGGTGAGAGGTTGCAGCGTGATGCCGATGCCCGCCATGTTCCGTGCCGCCCCTTGGTGGTCAGCACACGTCATGGAGAGCCGTCAAACTCGGGTCTCCAGGTCGAACTACCATTTGAAAGACCGACCGAGGGGACAATTTGCATATTAGGATATTATATGGATATATGTCATTACAGTTGGATATGACTCAGTTGTATCTGGGTTTTAAGCCAGTTGAAGACAAACAAGTCCCCATTCTTTAGTTTTTCAAATGTGCTGTTCGGAAGCTCATCTCTGTATTGCTGCAGCTTCCGCATGCCTCCTCACTTCATGAACCCAGTGGCCACTTCAGGCAAGTGCAGCAGGATGTCCACTGCATAGCTCCAGTCACCTTTCAATATGAAAATAAGTTCCGATGGGCTTGGCATGCCCTACTTTAATGTGCCCCTTAAATACCCTTCGAATTTTAACATACCCATGACCCTTAGAGGCCTCCTTTTCATGATTCATTTTTATGTGGCCTATATGCCTGACCAAATGGATAGGTCATTGGCCACCACCCATGAGTCAGTATATATCCAAACACCAGGGCTCTTATATGTATTCAATTATTCCATCCTTGCAATCCAGTTCAATTTACTAATTTGTATATTCCCTTCTGTTATAAATGTTTCCCTCCATGTCCCGCGTGGTTCAGGGTTCAGGATCTGGAAGAGGAGCCGCACACAAATGAAAGAGAAGAGACAAGAGATAATTTGGAAATATTGGGGTGCTGGGATCCAGACCAGCGGGCCAGGGGTTCCCAAAGGTGTGGACGGAGTCGGCGAAGAATGTTTTACACGGAGACAGTGTTCAGAACTCTCTAGCTCTCTTTAGTCTCCGTGGATCTTCCTGTGCCTGGCTGAGGCCACAGAGAGAGATCC
>NW_005355769.1:122993-139213 GCF_000412655.1 Myotis brandtii | reverse complement strand
CTGTGCCCTCTAAGCTGGGACTTGTTTGTGACTTTGCCAACAGGTCAGTCCAAGGCTTAACTCTATAGCGGCTCCCCAGACCTTCTTATATCAGTTTTTCATTAGTTGGCAGAAATGTAGGAGTCTTCAAAATAGGATGCTGTCCATCTACCTTGGAACTTGCATCTATAAACCTATAGTGTTCTCTTGGCCATGGGTGTTTTGTGTTGTCATTTGGTTAAAGGACTGTTTCCCCAGTGGGGGCTGTCCCAGCATGGTCCCAGACCTTTCAAATCAGGCAACTTCCAGGTTCTTGACTCATGCAGGAAAAATTTCAAGACATGAGTGCAGGTATAAGTGGGAGTAAGTTTATTAACTCTTGGGACAGTGAGGCAAAGGAAGGCGCCCCTGGAGTCAGGATCAGGGATAAGCCCCGGAGGAGCTGACGCTGCCTGCTGGTCTTCTGGGTGCAAGTCTCATCAGGACTCTTAGAGCTCAGGATAAAAAAGCAAAAGTACATGCCCGAGGAAAAGGGCATCAGGGCGCTCAAAGAAGAGCACCTGCTGGCATTTCTGTCCTGAGGGGTTTTATCTATTTTCTTTAGGTGGGAATCTTAGGGTAGATCCCAGGGGAAGATCTCAACAGAATATTCAGTAGATTTTGGGTGTGTTGCTTAGTATGCTGAAATATTAAAGTGAGCATATAATGGGGTCATTTTCTGGTTATTTTACCTTTATCTCAGATTAGTCTAGGTCAGTGGTCAGCAAACTGCAGCTTGCAAGCCACATGCAGCTCTTTGGCCCCTTGAGTGTGGCTCTTCCACAAAATACCATGTGCGGGCGTACATGTAGAGTGCGATTGAAACTTCGTGGTCCATGCGCAGAAGTCAGTATTTTGTGGAAGAGCCACACTCAAGGGGCCAAAGAGCTGCATGTGGCTTGCAAGCTGCAGTTTGCTGACCACTGACCTAGACTAATCTGAGATAAAGGTAAAATAACCAGAGAATCACCTGGAAATCTTTTTAAAATCCTGATTTCTAGAGGATGAGGCCCAGAGTACCTTGGGTACCTGAGTACCTTGGGTACCTGAATGCAATGAGTACCTTGCTAATCCCTTCAGTAGCATTGTGTTTGGACATTTTCTGGTCCAAAATCCCAGTATTTCCTGCTGGGAAGAAATCAGAAGTTTTTGCCATAAGTTTCTGTCTGCATAAGTGTAAATTGCAGGTATTTTAAATCAAATTGGAGAGGAGTCATAGGGCTAGAAGGCATGAGATGAGCCACCATTTTTTGAAATCCAGATGTAGTCTGTTGTTGTTCAGGGCCCCACTGTTTCAGATATTTTTTGTAGATATGGCCCCTACCAATATTTCCAGATGTGGAATATGAATCCTCCAAAATCCAAACAAGTCAACCAGGCACTGTGCTTCAGTTGCAGGGGTAGGTAGGCAATGGCAGCAGTTTATTTTTAGTTGCCTCTTAAAAGTCACGGGTAGCTTCTGCCCAAGTTATTTAAAGGAATTTCCCATTTGGATCTTTTATTCGATTTATTAATAATCTTGTGTTAGTCTTGTGTGTCACCATTGAATTTAAGTTAGTCCTAGCTTCTTTTTCAGCTTCTGATATGATCACTATATCATCAATGTAGGGTATAATCCCTCTGGAGACTATATCAGTCCCTTCTAACCAAATCAATATAGAAAGCCAGTGGATTCAAATCATGTTGGGGGCAATTCATAAATATAAATGTGATGTGTTGCATGCAAAGACACACTGCCTTCTTTTCCAAGACTGACATAAATATAAAGCATTTGCAAAACCAATCACTAAGTATGGGTCTCCTTTAGGTTGTTTTGTTGTTGTTTCTTCTTCTTAAAAACCATTTCAGAAACTGTTGACACTAGACATGGTACTACTTTATTCAAGCCTTGTTTGTAACCTTCTGTTGGTCTCCATGAGCCATTCACATTTTGTCATGGGACACATTGAGCCATTGTACAGTGAAGTAGTTGGAAACAAAAATATAACTTCTAACATGTCAGCAATTATAGTTGTAATATTTTTTATCCACCAGGTACCTGAATTTATGTCAATTAAAAACCTGTGGGCTTGGAAAATTCTATAGGTTCCTATTTAGCATGTCCAAGTAATAATGTCCAAAGAGAAAACACATGCCTTCTGCTTTACTGCCCTAGTCAGACAAATTATCCATAACAATAATACATTCAAGTATAAGATACACAACCACTTTACACAAAGTCTACACAAACATTCCAGTCTTTATCCAAACTTTCACCTACGTGTCATCAATCACTGCATCTCCATTTATTGCTAATCTAGCTTCCATTAGGACTTCTCTAACAGGTTTTATAATCACAGTGCATTGGGATTTCATGGCAAGAAACCTGAGAAAAGTTGCTTTTCCAATACCTGCCCATTTTATTCACAAGTGCATATGACCTTGAGTCCCCAGTCAAAGGTCAGGATTGGAGACCATAGCCCTTTCATCAAACCTCATGATGATTAATCTGCTAGAATATCACCTTGCCATTTTAAGGTCAAGTTTCCTGTTATCCTCTTTGTTTTCTGGCATCATAAATTCCTCCAAACTGGAGTAAATAGAGTAGATTTGTGTAGGAACCTTTAATATTGGAGGATCAGCAGAGCCTGCCATCAGTCCACCCAGGAACTGAGAGTAGTGAATTAATTCCCTTGTACAACCCAATCAGTGCCTGCTATATTCATCACATTCCTTAAAGACTTCCATCTCCCATTGAGAGTTCCCTGAATGTACATTTGTATTTTCATATGCTCTTGTAGATCATTCTCATTTTTGTATCATATGTAAGTTTTATAAGTAAAAACTGAAACAAATCTGATATGGCTTGTAAATTTACATGGATGTCTATGCAATACAGTCCCTTAAATAGCAGCATTTATCTTGACCTGGGTAAGGGGCATATTGGGTGGATAAATATCCTGATCATTTTAGAGGCACTTCTACAGCTTAAATTCACAGCATATCAGTCACTATGTCTGGGAGTCCCAGGTCTCACAGTAAACACATACCCAGCTAGCTCTCTCCTCAGGAATAATGTGCTGTGTGTTTGATTTATGTACATGTATATTTAATTGTTTAATAGTAAACTGTGTGTCTTGCTTCAATCCAAACATGCTCCTACATTCTGAAGTATGCCAAACAGGAAACCGACCCTGTTAGTCACTCTCACAACCCATTTCATTAAAGGTTACTCAGGAAGCTGACAATATTGATTTATATTAGAGATATAATACATATTTGTTGGGAAAATGAAGAGGCTCTGATTCAATGTAGCTTGCAAGTAATGGTGGACAGGAAAAATATAGTACTTCCCTTGCCTTGCAATATATTTTACAGTTAAACTACATATAAAATCTGAATCATTTATGGCTCTCTCTTATAGATATATAGATTCTTATAGATATAGATTTAGGTATAGATATAAAGAAATAGATAAGAAGCATATATTAATGCCAACAAATGGATAATAAACAGATATTAAGAGATTGTAACTTTAAATTATTGGAGTTTTAATACCTTCATTTAGGGATTGAAAGCCATTTCTGAACCATAGTTGGAAAATAATTATTTTTTTCCCTCTGGAGGGCCACTTGCATTTTGTAAACTATTCCCATGAAAAGATACAAATCTAGATTTAAAATGCTCAGTGTTTAAACAGTATAGGTTGTTGTCCCTGAAAAGATGTATGCATGAAATTCTGCTTGACTTGATTACACTGGGAAGCAGTAATACAGCAAGAAAGACAAGAAGGCTTGAACCTTCCTTTGTGTGTTAACCACACATTAGCACAAACCTACCTGGTATCTTGCATCCTTAAATGCTTAACATGTACCTGTTAAATGAAGACATTAATTGGCACCACACAAGAGATCATCATGGCCCATCCTTTTTGCATTACCATGTAGCTAACTTTTTAAAATACCATCATTTAAATGTTTTATTTAATGATTCATTTATATGATACTGGCATATTCTGTGCTACAAAATGTCCAAAAGAGCAAATAGGTATGTTTTTAAAGTATCACGTTTTCCTCTAAATAATTTAAAAAATTCAGTAAATTAAAATAACAAAATTTTTTTTCTGGAATTCCATAAGATTATTGGCATCCAGATACATAAACAGAAGTACATTTGACGTTAATTAATATGTAAAAAAGAAATCAAGAGAAAGTTACTTCTGTTCAGTTGCCATTGTTTTAAAAATTAATAATTCATTGAAATATTATATTAAGGTAATGAAATTTTTTATTATATATGTCATTAACTTATGATAAAATTTATTATAGCATAAAGCCAAGGAAGTAAACTTAGTGTACATCACATTTCATTTTTGTTTATGGTTATTATTCCCTTTGGTTTTAATTTTTTCGAATGGTTTTGTGGAAAAGTGTAAGAACTATGTGCTATAACCAAAACAAAGACACTGGAGGATCGTGAGCATTTTTATCTTGGGAACCACCATACCACCCTCTACAGATATTTGTTTAAAAATCTACCAATCTTCCGTCTAAAATAAGTGATAATGAATAGGGAATGGATGATGTGGGACAGAGAACATCATGATGAAATAAAATTGAAGGGAAATCTGCTTCCTGTTCTTATTCAGGGAAATAAAGACTGAATTATAGCACATTGCAGTACAATCTAATCTAATAAAAGAGAAATATGCAAATTTACCGAACCTCCGCTACGCCCCAAGCCATGCCCACCAGCCAATCAGAGCAACTATATGCAAATTAACCTAACCAAGATGGCGGCCAGCAGCCACAGAGATGGAGCAAGCAGGAGGCTTGGTTGCCCCGGTGATGGAGGAAGCCAAGCTTCCTGCCTGCCCTGGATGGCTGTGGCCTCCACTCAAGGCAACAAAACAGCCATCAGCCCCTCACCCAGGCTGGCCAGGCACCCCAGCAGGACCCCCCACCCTGAAGGGGCTGTGGCCAGCCTGAACATAGCCATCAGCCCCTCACCCAGGCTGGCCAGGCACCCCAGCAGGACCCCCCACCCTGAAGGGGCTGTGGCCAGCCTGAACATAGCCATCAGCCCCTCACCCAGGCTGGCCAGGCACCCCAGCAGGACCCCCCACCCTGAAGGGGCTGTGGCCAGCCTGAACATAGCCATCAGCCCCTCACCCAGGCTGGCCAGGCACCCCAACGGGGACTCCTACCCTGAACGGGCTGTGGCCAACCTGCAAACAGCCATCAGCCCCTCACCCTGGCTGACCAGACACACCCCAGCAGGGACCCCACACTGAAGGGGTTGTGGCCAGCCTGCAAACAGCCATCAGCCCCTCACCCAGGCTGGCCACACCCTCATAGTGTGAGGGTCCTTGCTGGGGGGATTGGTCAGCCTGCAAACAGCCATGACCCCTCACCCAGGCTGGCCAGGCACCCCAGCGGGGACCCCCCACTCTGATGGGGGTGGGGCCAGTCTGAAAATGGCCCTCAGCCCCTCACCCAAGCTGGCCAGGCACCCCAGCAGGACCCCCACCCTGATCCAGGACACCCTTCAGGGCAAACCAGCTGGCCCCCACCCATGCACCAAGCCTCTATCCTATATAATGAAAGGGTAATATGCAAATTGACCCTAACAGCAGAATGATTGGGAATGACTGGTCAGCCAGGCTGACAGCTGCCAGTACAGCGGTGGTGGTGGGAGCCTCTCCTGCCTCCTCAGCAGCACTAAGGATGTCCAACTGCAGCTTAGGCCTGCTCCCTGCTGGCAAGTGGACATCCCCCAAGGGCTCCCACGCTGCCAGAGGTATGTCTCACTGCCAGCTTAGGCCCAATCCCCTGGGGAGTGGGCCTAAGCCAGCAGGTGGTCGTCCCCCGAGGGGTCCCAGACTGCGAGAGGGCACAGGCCAGGCTAAGGAACACCCCCCCCCCGAGTGCACAAATTTTTGTGTACCGGGCCTCTATCTATATATATAAAAGCCTAAGCAACCGAACGACTAATAGGCTGGTCAACTGGCCAGAAGCTATGATGTGCACTGACCACTAGAGGCAGACACTCAATGCAGGAGCTGCCCCCTGGTTGTCAGTGCGATCCTACAGCAGAGCGCAGCTCAACCAGAAGCCGGGCTCACGGGCTCACGGCTGGCAACTGCAGCTATGGCGGCGTGAGCCTCTCCCACCTCCAAGGCAGTGCTGCCTGACCCCGGCTCAGACTCCTCTGGGGCCACCTGCCACTTCCCACACTGCTATATCCCCTGAAGGGTCCCAGATTGGGAGAGGGCACAGGCCAGGCCGAGGAACCCCACCAGTTCAGGAATTTGTGCACTGGGCCTCTACTTAAAGTATATTGTGACCCACCTTCACAGTAGTAGGCATTGTGAGACTGTAGATAGTTGTAGGGTGACATTCTATGAAAAATTTAAATGCACAGAAAAAAATTGGAGAACTGTATAAAATAAAAACAAAAATACACTTAGCCATGTTTCAATAGGAGACCCAAAAGGAGAAAATAGCAAACAGGAAACAGAATAAAGATTGACATTAACATATATTGCACATTAACTTAGAGGCATGCTGACAAAACATAGAGCCCCTATTTGTATAGGACTACATTTGGACATTTGGACACTCTATACTGAATCATTTATCAATTTGTCTACCTTCAGGCCAATACCATACTATCTTTTTAGTGTAGCTTTATATACCTGAAATCAGATAGTATTAGTACTCCAACTTTGTTTTTTCATCACAGAGATTTTTGTGCAGAAATTTTGCTTGAGATTATACTGAAACTATAAATCAATTTGAAGATAACTGTCCTCTTAACAATATTGAATCTTTCAACCCATAATAAAGATATACCTTTCTATTATTTAGGTCAACTTTAACTTGTCTCAACAATATTTTATAGCTTAGGATGTATAGCTCTTACACTTCTTTTGTTAGATTAATTCCTATGTATTTCATATTTTATGTCATTATAAACTGTCATTTTATTAAATTTTATAGCAATACAGTCAATTACTGTATTCCAATATTTTATAAAGTTTAGGTACAATTATCATTTTTCAGAATATTAAATATAGTTTTCATTGTTGTTTTTACTTGCTTGCATTTCTTTCTTAAGGTGTATCTGCTGTCACTTTACCTTGGCTCTTCTGTAGTTAGCATGTTTATTTCCTATGGCAGCTTTTGTAAGTTCATATATATACATACATATTTGTTTTTCCATTTATTTATGCATTCATTGGTTGACTTTTGTATGTGCCTTGACAGGGCATCAAACCTGCAAACAACAGGTCAGGGCTTGATTTGCATGTTTTTCACATCCAACATCTCTGTACAGTTTGCACATGAGTAATTTAATTATGATAATTGTTTTAATGTCCTTAAAAGCTAATTTTAGTTCTGGTAGTTCTGGGTCTATTTTAAATTTTTTTATTACTGTATTTTTGTTTTGCTTTTTTGTATGCCTGGAAATCTTTTATTGGTTGACAGACATTTGTATTTTACCATTTTGGGTGTTGGAAAGTTTTCTATTGCTACAAATATTCTTCATCATTATTATTATGAATATAATGCTGCAATGTTAATTTAATCTTTATTATTGTGAGCAAAGCATTATTGTGCATAATGCTGCACTAAACATGGAGACACAGATGTCTTTTCAAGATTATGATTTCTATTCTTTTGGATATATATTTAGGATTCAGTTAGGTGAAAACTCTTCAAGATACTAAGCAGGTGCAGTTTTGGGCTCATTTCATTTGTTTCCCATATTGCAACTTTTATCCCATATGCTAGTCTTTTTGTTTGTTGCTTTTCATTTGTATTAAGAGAGTGAATTTTATCTCTGTTGCTTCTTATTGATTGAAAACAAATTTCTCTTTCTGTATTTAAAAGGTTTTTAAAAACATATTATTATTGTACTAGGGGCCCAGTGCACGAATTCGTGCACCTTGAAAGGAACTGTGGGCCATGAGGCTGCTGTGGGCACAGGGGTGGGTCTCAGCCAATCCTCTGTGCCCCCCTGGCCCCTCCTGCTGCAGCCCCCAGGTCCCCTGTCTGCTGTCAACCCTGCTCCCACTGCCACCGCTCCCACGCACTGACGACACGGAGTGATTGGGGCTGGCGCCAGCAGTGGGTATGAACAGGGCTGGGTGCTATCAGCAGGTGTGAGTGGTGGCTCTGGAGCCAGCTGCAGGTGCGAGCAGTGGGTATGAGCAGGGTCATCACTGGCAGCGGGTGTGGGTGGTGGCTGCTGCCCTGATTGCCCCTCAGGAGCAGGGGGAGGTAGAGAGGCCCTGAGGGATGATCTGGGCTGGAAGTTGCTGCTTGCACCCACTGACAGTGCCGAGTGATCGGGGCTGGTGCAGGGTGCCAGCAGCAGCTGTGAGCAGCGGCTCCAGTACCAGCAATAGGTGCGAGTGGGGCCAGCCCTGGCAGCAAGTGCTAGTGCCTGGTGGGACTGCGGTGCATGGGAGAAAGAATTTTCAGTAACCATCAGAGACTTGTCCCAATGACAGCGACTGACCACCTGTCTTGGTCTGGCACCCCCACTCATCTGCTCTACCATTCCTCTGGCCAGTGCCCGCCATGTTCCGTGTGCACCCCCTGGTGGTCAGCACATGTCATAGCGACTGGTTTTTCGGTTGTTTGGTTGTTTGCTTGTTCCGCCATTCAGTCTATTTGCATATTAGGGTTTTATGTATATAGATTCCTGTTATTCCTACAAATTAATACAAACTTGGTGGTTTGAATAATAAAAATTTATTACTTAGATTTTTGTTGTGTAAAAGTGCAACACGAGTTTCTGAACTCAAATGCAGGCAAAGCTACATTTGTTTCTGGAGGGTTTAGGAGAGAATCCACTTCCCTGCCTTATTCAGATTCTGAGACCTCCAACATGCTGGGTTTCATCACCTCCAATCTTCATATTCAGACAGCCTCTGTGGGCCAGGTTTTTTTCATGTGGCATCACTCTGACATTGCCATCTTCTCATCAATTTCTCTTACTCTGACTCTCCCTTTGCCTCTCTTACACATTTAAAGATTTTTGTGATTACATTGTACCCCCCTGGATAATTCAGAGTAATCTCTCTGTCTTCTGACTAGCAAGTTTAATTCCATATGTAATTTTTCTTTGCTACTTAATATAATATAATCACATGTTTCAGGGTTTAGAATGGACACATCTTTTTGGGAACATTATTATACCTATCATGACAAGATAATTAGTTTCTGCTTTTTTAATCCATTGTTAAAATTCCCATCTTTGACTAAGGAGTCTGAACATGTTATATTCAATATAAATATTTACATTGTTATATCAGTAATTTGTTTTAATTTTCCATTATTTTCTCAAAATTTTCTGCATTTTAAAATAATTCCATATTTTAATTTCATTTAGGTTTTCCAATGTGATACTATAACTCTGTTATTTGTTTTATTCTATTTATTTACTTATTAGCTGTTGCATTGGTTATGTTGACTGATTTTTCTCCTGCTTATGGGTTATGTTTGGAATACTAATTTGTTGAGTGCCTGGATTTTGTTCTGTTCACTTAAAGGGTTTTGCTTTTTGTTTTAACAGGAAGGTTACTCACATGGAGATCAGCTTGATATTATCAATCCTCATTATTAAGCTTCATTTTGTGGCATGATTAGAAAATTTTGTTCTTGAGCTGGTTCAGTCCAACTCTCCAACTGATTTAATCACCTTCCTCGTGATCTGCTCAGATTTTCTATTTCTTCATGGTTAATTCTGAGTAGGTTGTATGTTTCTAGGATTTATGAATTTACTCATGCTTGTCACTGATTTCCTAGTTTTATAAATGTTCTTATTGATTTTTAGAGGGAGAGGAAAAGAAATGGCTAGAGAGATAGAAACACTGATGAGAGAGAAACATCATCAATTGGCTGACCAGGAATCAAACTGGTGACCTCTTGGTTTATGGCTCCATGCTCAACCACTGAACAACGCTGGCAGGGCAATTTTCTAGTTTTTAAAGTCTCTACTCTGGCCAGGACTAGAAATATCCTTGCCTTGAATGGCTCTGGAAATTGTTGTACTTACATATTTGCTGTTATTGCTCTTTCTCTAATAGTTGTTCTTAGCTTAATTCATTTTCACCATGTGCATGAGCAGCTTAATTCTCAGTTTTGTTGTTTACTAAGGAGTTCTTGTTGCAGTTATGCTATTCTGAACATAATCATATTATGATCCTTTCAGTGCTTTCTGGTATATTAGTCAATAAAAATATCTTAGTTTTTCTGTTGTATTCCAATTGTATTTTCACAAAAATGTGTTGCCTTACAAACATTTATATATACTCTTCCCAGCTATAAAGGCAGAACTGTCTATATGTTTTACATTACCTGTTTATAGAGTAACTCTGAATTAGTGGTTGATAAAGAAAATTTATAGAAGTCTATTTTAAAATTGTTGGCTAATGTAAAAAACATTGGGCTTTAAACCATGCTCTCATTTTATACCTTACAGGCACATGAAATAAAAGCCTAAGTTTTTGTGACATTAAGTAACTGTAAAATGGAAGAGACAGGGTTTCAAATAAAAGATGATAGCTTTGAAAAATGGATAACTATACTGTATTCATTTATTTAATAATGATTTTTAAAGTGTTCTTTTAATAGTATGTTTCCAGTCATTGCTAAGTTTCAGGTGACACTAATCTAATCTACTGATTATTCAGAAAGTAAGACTGATCCTACTTCTTAAGGAACAGAAGTGGTTAATCATCCTGTAGCAATGAAGCATAGATTTCGAAAGCATTTTCCATTTGCGCATTTTTTTCCAGAGAGCTTACAGGTGCACAGAGCTAACAATAGTAAAATGCCCACTAAAATATTTATTAAAATAAACATCAAAAGTGAAAAATTATGTTAGGAAGAAAATGACTGTAATCCAAGTCATGTCCTTGATTCTCTAATGAAATAGAACTATTTAAAGGTTTTCAAAACAAAGCTCTCCCAAGCACATTCCTTTGATCTGTCAGTAGGGATTACCCAATGTCTTTAGAGAGACTTTCCTAATAAAGCAATATAATTTTTTTTTTAAATTTAAATCTCCCCCAAAGTTTCAGAAGTGAAAACGTGAGTAAGAGAATAAAACTAAAGACCTACATGCCAATTTTCTATCAAGAAAATTTTTTTGGATTTAGTAGATATTATAATAAACGAAGTAAAAATATATTTAAGGTTTACATTTCAGAATTCTAAAGATGAAAATAGTAAGATTAATAATAACATGGAAAAATAGAAGTTTCTTGACAACTCTTATAATACCTTCCTTGGTTATCTACACTAATAAAAGACAAAGATGCTAATTGACCATACCTTCGCTACACCCACCAGCCAATCAGAAGAGTATGCAAATTATCCCAAAAAAGATGGCTGTTAAATTTGCATACTGCAGGTGGGGCAGGCAGTGCCATATGCCACCCATGGGATCCGGGCTGCAGATCGGGGACCAGGGAGGCGGGGCGGGCAGCGCCAGATGCCACCCGGGGAGGCGGAGCCGACAATCGCCCTGGCCAGAAGCCTGAGGCCTGGGCAGGGGTGGAGCCTGCGATCAGAGTGGGCTGGGGGTCCCCTTCCCAGGCCTAATGCCCAGCCTAAGGCCTTAGGCCTGGGCAGGGGCCGAGCCGGGGATCAGTTTAAACTACAGAGGAAACACCTTTTCTGACTGCTCATTTGCTAAGCTCCCTGTATGCCACTGGTAATATGCTTAGTAACTTGGGTAATAAGAATCCAAGAAGGTGATGTAGGGTTTTTCCACCTCACTCCTGGAGAAAAAAATGAAGGTCTGCTGCTGAAGGGGCTAAGAAATATCATATCCTGCCCTAGCCTGTTTGGCTCAGTAGATAATGCCTCGGCCTGCCTACCACAGGGTCTGGGTTCAATTCTGACCAAGGGCATGTACCCAGGTTGCAGGCTCTTCCCTGGCTGGGGCACAGGTTAGCGCTCATGCAGGAGGCAACCAATCAAAGTGTCCCTCTCACTTTGATGTTTCTCTCTGTCTTTCCCTTTCTCTTCCACATTCTCTAAAAATCAATGGAAACATATCCTCAGGTGAGGATAAAGAAAGAAATGTCATATCCTATGAAAGATACATCTTGAAAATGCCTAAAGAAAGTTGTCATTTTTCATGGTGAAGGGACTGAAGTCTGTGTTGATGAAAACACCTTGGTGGCTGCGGTGACTGGCAGTGGCTGCAGCAGCGGGTGATGGGGCTGGTGCCTTCCCCTGATCAGCCCCATCGCCTCCCACAAAGGGAGGCCAGACTGCGGCTTAGGCCCACTCCCCAAGGGGAGCAGGGAGCAGGCCTAAGTCATCAGTAGGACATCCCCTGAGGGCTCCCAGTATGTGAGAGGGGGCAGGCTGGGCTGAGGGACCACCCCTCCCCCCAGTGCATGAATTTCGTGCACTGGGCCTCTAGTTTTAAATATTATGATTTTCTTTTTTAAAAAAATATTATTAAAAGTATTACATATGTCTCCTTTTATCCCCATTGACCCCTTCTACCCACCCCACCCCCCACTCCAGGCCTTCAGCACCCTATTGTCTGTGTCCTTGAGTTATGGGTCCATATATATGCATACAAGTTATGGGTCCATATATATGCATACAAGTTCTTCTCACCCACCCACTCCTTCCTTCTGAGGTTTGACAGTCTTTCCATGCCTCTATGTCTCTGGATCTACTTTGTTCATCAGTTTATTTTGCTCATTAGATCCCACATATGAGTGAGATCATGTGATACTTGTCTTTCTCTGACTGGCTTATTTTGCTTAGCATAATACTCTGTAGGTCCCTCTATACTGTCTCAAAGGGTAAGAGATTCTTCTCTTTTACTGCTGCATAGTATTCCATGGTGTAGATGGAACACAGCTTTTTTATCCGTATCTACTGATGGGCACTTGGGCTGTTTCCAGATCTTAGCTCTTGTAAATTATGCTGCTATGGACATAGGGGTGCATATATTCTTTTTGATTGGTGTTTCAGAGTTCTTAGAATATTATTCCTAGAACTGGGATCACTGGGTCAAATAGCAGATCTATTTTTAATTTTTTGAGGAAACGCCACACTGATTTCCATAGTGACTGTGCCAGTCTGCATTCCCACCAGCAGTGTATTAAGTTCCTTTTTTCTCCACATCTTTGCCAGCAATTTTTGTTTGTTGATTTGTTGATGGCAGCCATTCTGACAGGTGTGATGTGGTACCTCATTGTTATTTTAATTTGCATCTCTCTGATGATTAGTGACATTGAACATTTTTCCATATGTCTCTTGACCATTTCTATATCCACTTTGGAGAATTATCTATTTAGGTCTTCTGCCCATTTTTGGATTGCATTGCATGTTTTCCTTTTGTTGATTTGTATGAGTACATTATATAATTTGGATATTAACCCTTTATCAGATGTATCATTGGCAAATATATTCTCCCATACAGTGGGTTACCTTTTCATATTGGTATAGAAGTATTTTTTTAATGTAGTCCCACTTGTTTATTTTTTCCTTTATTTCTCTTGTGTTAGGCATTGCAGGATACAAAATTAACACCAAGAAGTCAATGGCATTTTTATACAACAATAATGAACTCTCAGAAAGAGAAACTAAAAAAGTGATCCCATTTACCATTTCAACAAAAAATTAAGATACTTAAGAATAAATTTAATCAAGGAGGTAAAATACCTGTACTCTGAAAACTATAGAACATTTAAAAAGAGATAAAAGAGAATATAAATAAGTAGAAGAATATACCATGTCTATGATGGGTAGAATTGACATCATTAAAATGCCCATATTATCCAAAGCAATATATAGATTCAATGCAATCCTTATTAAAATACCAATTTTAATTCACAGATCTAGAACAAACACTTTAAAATTTTACATAGAACCAAAACAGATCCTGAATAGTCGCACAACATTTTTAAGAAAGAAGAACAAAGTTGGAGGGATCACAAGACCAGATATCAGTTATACTACAAAGCCACCATAAGCAAAACAGCCTGCTACTGGCACAAGAATAGGCATGTAGATCAAAGGAAGAGAATAGAGAACCCAGAAATAGACCCAAGCATTATGCCCAATTAATATTTGACAAAGGAGGCAAGGGCATACAATGGAGTCAAGACAGTCTCTTCAATAAATGGTGTTGGGAAAATGGGCAGATACATGCAAAAAATGAAACTAGACCACCAACTTACACCACACACAAGAATAAACTCAAAATGGATAAAATATTTAAATGTAAGTTGTAAAACCATAAAAATCCTTAAAAAACATAGGCAGCAAAATATCAGATATTTCACATAGCAAAATTTTCATTAGTACAAGATTTTCTACTTATTCCATTTTAAACTTCTCTTTACTATTTCCTTTCCAAATACATTTTTGAAACATTTTAGACAGAATTAGTTACTAAACATAAGTTAGTGCTGGATCATTTCACAAAAACTGTTTCTTTTATTTCTCTAGCTACTTTACATAAAATCTACAGCTTTCAAGACATTCCTTGAAAGGGAAAGATTTTTGAGCTTTCTTCAATAAAGCTATAAATAATTCTTAGGAACATATATTTTATTTTTTGCATTCTTTACTGTTACATGCTCAAATAGTGCCTTAGCAGAAGCAACATGATTATCTAAAACATAACTTTTCATATAGAAAGGTATGATTCTTTGTCTTCCTTTAATTCAGATTTCCATTGCATTAAAATCTCATAGTTGGTACCTTTCTGGACCTCTAAGCACATCTAATTAAGGAACCCTGGTTCACTGCTGGTGGGAATACAGACTGGTGCAGACTCTGTGGAAAGCAGTATGGAGTTTCCACAAAAGGTTAAAAATGGAACTCCCATTTGACCGGGTAATCCCACTTCTGGGAATATATCCAAAGAAACCAGAAACACCAATCAGAAAGGACATATGCACCCCTATGTTCATAGCAGCACAATTTACAATAGCTAAGATTTGGAAGCAGCCTAAGTGCCCATCTGCAGATGAGTGGAATAAAAGCTGTGGTACATCTACACAATGGAATACTGCGCTGCTGTAAAAAAGAAAGAACTCTTACCATTTGCAACAGCATGGATGAAACTGGAGAGCATTATGCTAAGCAAAATAAGCCAGTCAGAGAAAGATAAGTATTACATGATATCACTCATTTGTGGAATATAATGAACAAAATAAACGGATGAACAAAAATACATCCAGAGACAGAAGCATCAAACAGACCATCAAACCTCAGAGGGAAGGCAAGGGAAGGCTGGAGGTAGGTAAGAGAGCAACCAAAGGACTTGCATGTATACATATAAGCATAACCAATGGACACAGACAATAGGGGGCTGAGAGCATGTCCTAGGAGGTGGAAGTGGTCTGGAAGAGATGAATGGGGGAAAGAGGAGACATATGTAATACTATCAACAATAATAATAAAAAAGATTATGGCAAAAGAAGGGAAAACACTCAGATTGGAAAAAAAATAAAAGAATCTCAGTGAAATTGGAGTGTATTAGGCAATTGCATGATATGTCTATAGGTGGGGTCAGGGATCTTCCAGGTTGTATATTATACAAACTGAAGAAAAACAATGAAAAACTGCAAACTGATTTGCCAGTCTCTCTGCCAAAATATTTATCTTATCTACTGCAGATTCCAAGTGCTCCTCTATCATTATTTTATACTAGAGGCCCAGTGCATGAAATTCATGCACAGGGGGGAGGGGTCTCTCAGCCTAGCCTGCAGCCTCTCTCAATCCGGGACCTCTGGCTCCTAACTGCTTGCCAGCCTGCCTGCCAGATCGCTCCTAACCCCTCTGCCTGCCTGCCTGATTGCCCCTAACTGCCACTGCCTGCCTGC
The DNA here is from genome assembly GCF_000412655.1 of Myotis brandtii. Lineage (NCBI taxonomy): Eukaryota > Metazoa > Chordata > Mammalia > Chiroptera > Vespertilionidae > Myotis > Myotis brandtii. The sequence continues at coordinate 123,336 of NW_005355769.1, read as the reverse complement.
CTGATCTCCCCTAACTCTTTGTCTGCCTGCTTGATCACCCCTAACCTCCTCTGCCTTGGCCCCCCCGCCCACTGCGGCACCACAGCTTCATCTGGAAGGTTGTCCAGAAGGATGTTCAGAAGGTTGTTTCACTGTCCAGACTAATTAGCATATTACCCTTTTATTATTATAGACTAGAGGCCCGGTGCACGAAATTCGTGCACTGGGGGGTGGGGTTCCCTCAGCCCAGCCTGCCCCTCTCACAGTCGGGAGCCCTCAGTGGATGTCCTACTGACGGCCACAGTCTGGCAGCAGAGGCTCAGAGCAGGCGTCCTGGGTGTGTGTGTGTGTGTGTATGTGTCCG
>NW_005355769.1:120320-122941 GCF_000412655.1 Myotis brandtii | reverse complement strand
GGCCTGCCCCCAGCCACACCATGGAGGCTTGGAGCAGGCGCCCCTCTGTGTTGATCTCTCAGGCTCCTGGCCTCCACTGCGTGTTTTTCTCTCCCTTGAGCTGTGGCCAGGGTGGGGTGCTGCCTGCAGGCTGCGCTTTCCTGCTCATGGATCACCGGATCACTGCAGAGACCAGGGGCAGGTTCTGCTGGGTGCTGCCTGTGGGGAACTTTCCTGCTCTGGGATCGCCATGGGGTCCCAGCTGGCAGCGGGGCTTAGGCGGCACACGGGGGTCCCGGCTGGTGTGGGGCTTAGGTGACGCGATCGTGCCACCTAAGCCTGGCCGCCCAGGGCCACACACGGGGGCCCGGATGGCGTCTGGCGCTGGCCAGCCCTGCCTGCAGTATGCAAATTAGCTGCCATCTTTTTTTTTTTTAAATATATTTTATCGATTTTTTACAGAGAGGAAGGGAGAGGGATAGAGAGTTAGAAACATCGATGAGAGAGATACATAGATCAGCTGCCTCCTGCACACCTCCCATTGGGGAATGTGCCCACAACCAAGGTACATGCCCTTGACCGGAATCGAACCTGGGACCCTTCAGTCCGCAGGCTGACACTCCATCCACTGAGCCAAACTGGTTAGGGCTAGCCGCCATCTTTGATGGCGGTTAATTTGCATATGACACTGATTAGCCAATGGGAAGCATAGTGAAGGTACGGTCAATTACCCTTTTTGTCTTTTATTAGATAGGATTAAGTACACCTTTCCTAATTACTACCAGTCCCTGGTTAGAGTCCCTGAACAATTTTGTTATTGTTCTTCATTTCTGCAAAAGCAATGCCTGTGAAGACAATTACACATGTAACACTAGATGAAACTATGAGTCTATCTACTATCTTTAAATTTCTATATACTTTTTACATCAACTGTCAAGGCATAAGTCTTAACAATAGGGGTTTACTGCTGTTTTAGAAATAATCTCCTTCAGATTCGAGGTTTCTTTTAGGTGTGACTTTCTAACAATCTTTCATCTGTAGGTCCCAGTGTTATTAATTTTAAAATAGAATTTGAATAAACTTTTATTCTTCAATTCAAACCAAAGTGACTAGAGAAGTCTATTAAAAATAATCAGGGGTTATAGAGAATTATTAAACATATTTTAATAGCATTTGATTAGACTATAATCTATATAAATTCTGATGTTGAAATAGAGTTTTCTCTGAATCCTTTATACTATCAACAATTTTATAAACATTTGTTGTTATTAAGGAAAATCAATTTATGTGGTATCCAGGTTTATAATATTAGAAATTAAATTAAACTCATAAATTGTATCATATAAGCTTCTAGGTTTTTCTCCAATTTTAATAATAAATTTGAGCCAATATTTGAAATTAGTACATTAAGTCCATCAACTTTTATTTTATGCTACAAATTTATCAAAACATTTTATATTTCTTAATTTTCTTCTTAATTATTATTCTATTTTGAATACTTTGAAGGTATGGTACCTCAATGTCCTTTTATTTTAATTATTTTCTTCCTCAAACTTTATAAAGTTAGAACATTTTGTAGTAATATTATATGTTTTTCCTTGATTTTCTTTTTTTTATATGTCTCATTTAATATCTGCTTTTACATTTTGTTATTTATATTTAGTTTGTATTTTCTTACTATAGTGCTATCTTTCTTATAATTTTAAATTTGGGGGTCATTTCATTTTATATGTTTTATAAAGTGTATATTCTATTAGTTCCATTTTAATCTTTTTTATTACATTCAACAAAGTAATGTTTTTATTTTTGTTCTGTTTTGTATGTTCATATTCTGACACCTTTAAATATATGTAGACTAGAGGCCCGGTGCAGGATTCGTGTACCAGCAGGGTCCCTCAGCCCGGTTTTTGACCTCTCATAATCCGGGACCCCCTGGGGGATGTCAGACTGCTGGTTTCAGCCTGATCCCTGCAGGCAGGGCAAAAACATGGCACAGCACCACTTCCACTCATCCTGGCCCCACTGTACCTGCTGCCGCTGCTTGGTAGTGAGCTGTCAAGGAGGCAGGAGTGGCTTGTGCCACTGCAGCTGAGCTTGCCAGCTGTGAGCTTGTTGTCTGCTGTCAGACAGCTGAGTGGCGCTCCTGCTATGGAAGCACACTGACCACCAGGGGGCAGCTCATGCATTGACCGAATGACCTAACAGTCATTAGGTCATTTTGTCGCTTAGGCTTTTATATATATACTAGAGGCCCGGTGCACAAAAATTTGTGCACTCGGGGGGGAGAGGGGGTCTCTCAGCCTGGCCTGTGCCCTCTCGCAGTCTGGGACCCCTTGGGAGATAACGACCTGCTGGCTTAGGCCTGCTCCCGGGTGGCAGAGGGCACGCCCAATCCTTAGGTGCAGCCCCTGGTCGGGCTCAGAGCAGGGCCGATTGGGGAGTTGGGGCCCTGACCCCTGTCACACTCAAGGCAGGGTCGATAGGGAAGTTGCGGCGCCACCCTCTGTCACACACAGAGCAGGGACGATCAGGGGGTTGGGGCGCTGCCCCCTGTCATGCACAGAGCAGGGCCCATCAGTGGGGTTGGGGCTCCGTACCCTGTCACACACAGAGCAGGGCTCATCAGGGGGTTGGGGAGCTCC
>NW_005355769.1:115682-120031 GCF_000412655.1 Myotis brandtii | reverse complement strand
CACACAGAGCAGGGCCGATCAGGGGGTTGGGGTGCCGCCACTGTCACACTCAGGGCAGGCCCAATGGGGAGGTTATGGCTCTACCCTGTCACACACAGAGCAGGGCCCATGGGGGGGGCGTTGGGGCGTATAGTCGCTCTGATTGGCTGGTGGGCGTGGTCTGGGCATAGCGAAGTTATGGTCAATTATCATCTTTGTTTTTTATTAGTGTAGACTAGAGGCCTGGTGCATGGATTCATGCACATTGAAAGTAAATCAATTAGAAGGTCGCCAGGTACCTGGCCAGCCTGAGTGAGGGGCTGAGGGCCGTTTTCAGGCTGGCCACACCCCCTTCAGGGTGGAGGTCCCCGCTTGGGTGCCTGGCCTGCCTGGCTGATGGCTGTTTGCAGGCTGGCCAAACCCCCCAACAGGGACCTTCACCCCATGAGGGTGTGGCCATCCTGGGTGAGTGGCTGATGGCTGTTTGCAGGCTAGCCACAGCCCCTTCAGGTTGGGGTTCCCTGCTGGGTTGCCTGACCAGCCTGGGTGAGGTGCTCATGGCTGTTTGCAGGCTGGCCACCCTCCCAGCAGGGACCCTCACCCAATGAGGGTGTGGCCATCCTGGCTGAGGGGCTTTGAGTAGCTGCTCCCATAGCTGCTCATCCCGGTCCAGTCAGCTAAGCGGTGCTCTCACTGTGGGAGCACACTGACCACCCGGGATGGGCTCCTGAGTTAAGCGTGTGCCCCCTGGCAGTCAGTGGGCAAAACTTTGTTGCCTTGAGCAGAGGCCTCAGCCGGCCAGAGCAGATGGGAAGCTTGGCTTCCAACATCACCAGGGCAACCAATTCTCCTTCTTGCTCCAACTCTGTGGCTTCTGGCCGCCATCTTGGTTAGGTTAATTTGCATATAGTTGCTCTGATTGGCTGGTGGGCTTGGCTTGGGCGTAGCGAAGTTATGGTCAATTAGCATCTTTGTTTTTTATTAGTGTAGACTAGAGGCCCGGTGCATGGATTCATGGACATTGAAAGTAAATCAATTAGAAGGTCGCCAACAGGGCAGGACTGGGCGAGACGGGCCGGACATGCCCTGGAGCCAACCTCCCCCACTCCCTCCCCTGCCAGCCACACCTGGGGTGGTACTGGGGCTTGAAGGGCATCTGCAAAGTGAGCAGGGTCCCTCCGGCAGGTGGGTTCCCTTTGCCTGGCCTGCGGGGATCGGGCTGAAACTGACAGTCTGACATTCCCTGAGGGGTCTTGGAGTAAGAGAGGGCACTCTGCAAAGTTACTGTCACTCAGCAGCTCCTGCATTGAGCGTCTGCCCCCTGGTGCTCAGTACATGTCATTGCTACCAGATGGTCATCCAGTCGGCCGGTCATTCAATCGGCCAGTCACTTAAGCTTTTATGTGTATAGACTAGAGGCCCGGTGCATGAGATTTGTACACTGGTGGGGGGCATGGCCTGTAGAGATTGGCCCGCTGTGGGAGTGCTGCTCATTTTGGTCAGCCAAGTGGCTGCAATGAGAGCAGCCACTCATCCCAGTCACCTGAGCAGCTGTGGATCTGCCCTCTGAGTAGCTGCTCCCATAGCTGCTCATCCCGGTCCAGTCAGCTAAGCGGTGCTCTCACTGTGGGAGCACACTGACCACCCGGGATGGGCTCCTGAGTTAAGCGTGTGCCCCCTGGCAGTCAGTGGGCATCATAACGACTGGTTGACTGGTTGTTCTGGTCATTCCACCGGTCGGTCTCTGGGCTTTTATTATAGACATTTTCTGTCCTATAATTATTTATGGTATTTTAAAACTCATGAATTTTGACTTTCTTCTATTAGTGTTAAATATTTCTAAAATTTTTCTTAACTTCAGAATTAATATTGTAGAAAAATCTCTAGAATTTTCCTATATACACACTGAAATTAACAAATCTTGATTTTCTAATCTCTCTGAACTGAACTTTGTATATTTTAATGGTGTTTTAGATATATATTTTTTCTTACATTATTATTTATACCTTCCATATTTTCTTTCCCAAGAAGGAATATTATAATATTTATATTCAGTATTATAATTAATGTGCATAGATAAACTTTTCTTTATTTTGACTTGGTTTCAAAGTTAACTTTTTATTTTTTAATTTTATAGTTTCTACTTATTGAATTTTCTTTCAGATTGGAGCACATCTTCGTTATTGCTGAGTTCCAAAATATTTAAATTTTTACATTATTTCATATATAAAATTTGTTTTGAATAATTTTGACCTTATGTTGCTATAAACTTGATAAATCTCAGCTATTACCTTTCTTAAAATTGGAGGTTTTCTTGATTCTTGTTGTTATGTAAGGATATCCTACCCCCAATCCCCAGGCACCTTATAAGAAATTTCCTTCATTCTTGTTCAAATCAGAACTCACGATCTTGTCGCTCTAAGCCAGCTCCTCCTGCATGTTTCCGCATCTCTTCTATAGCTCAACCCCAAATCTCGACATCTTTCTATCTCACCAAATCCTTTCAGATGTACATGAAATATACATTTACTGTTCAACACCTTTTCAGCACTTCCCCTGTTCTCACCCAGGACCAAGCCAACATCACTTGGTGTAACTACTGCTACCTTTGTCCCTCATGAATCTATTTAAAGCAGCAGGCATAGTGAATCTATTAAAATGTAAGTCACATCATGGCTCTACTTTCCTTCCTACAGTATTTAGAATACAAATGATGCTCTTCACAGTAGCTAACTGGTCCTATAGCAGTTGCTTTTCTGTTATGTCTCTGATGCTCTCTCTTACAACACTGCCTTCTTTAGTGCCACTGGACTCCTACAACTTCTCAAACACGTCAGGCTCTCTCTCAGCACATAGCTTTTGCAGTAGTTGTTCCACCTGCCTAGAACATTCTTTCTCTAGTTATTGCATGGCTCCCTTCTCCTGTACTAAATATTTTATTTTAAAACTAGAGGACTGGTGCACGAATTCATGCATGGATGGGGTCCAACCAGCCCACCCTGATCAGGGCTGATTGGGCTGCACCAGCCGGGTGGAGGTGCCATGGGCAGTTGGCAGGCTGGTCCCGCCCCTGATTGGGGAGGGGGCAATCAGGGGCAGGGTTGGCCACCAGGAGGGCCATGGGTGGTTGGCCAGACTGCCCCGCTTCCTGGTTGAACTCCCTGTCGAACTCCTGGTCAAGTGGACAATTTGCATATTAGCCTTTTATTATATAAGACTAGAGGCCTGTTGCAGAAAGATTACTGCAAAAGTAGGGCTTCCTCGGGCCTATTCCTGCAAGAATAGGGCTTTCTGAGGCCAGAGCAAAGGAGAGAAGGGAGTGAAGCCCACCAAGGCAGGCTTCACTCCCTTCTCCACTGCCTCGCTCCCTCCCGTCTCCGCCTCCTCGGCTCCCTCCCTTCCCTGCCTCCTCAACTCCCTTTTGTCTCCACCTCCTCGGCACCCTCCCTTCCCCGACACCTTGGCTCCCTCCCTTGTCCTCTGCTTTGCCTCCCTCCCATGTCCGCTGCTTCAGCTCCACTCCTGTCTCTGCTACCTCAGATCCGTTCCCTTCTCCGCCTGTTGGCTCCTTTCTGCAGTGCTTGGCTTCCTTCTACACTGTCCTCAATCTTCGCTGGGCGCCTGTGTATGCAAATTAACTGCCATCTTTGTTGGGTTAATTTGCATACTCTTCTGATTGGCTGGTGGGCGTAGCGAAGGTATGGTCAATTAGCACCTTTGTCTTTTATTAGTGTAGATGACTCTTTGATTAGAGAAACTCACCATTCAGCACTCCCTTAGTCCCCTTACCAGCTTTACTTTCCCCTGATTGTTCTTCTAGGAGATAAAATCTCTAGGGATGTTATTATACAAATAAAACTATCTACACTAATAAAAGACAAACATGCAAATTGACTGTACCTTCGCTATGCCTTAAGCCACGCCCACCAGCCAATCAGAGCTACTATATGCAAATTAACCCAACCAAGATGGCGGCTGGCAGCCAAGGAGCTGAAGCAAGCAGGAGGCTTGGTTGCCCCAATGATGGAGGAAGCCAAGCTTCCTGCCTGTCGCGGCTGGCTCTGAGCTCCACTGAAGGCAACAAGGTTTCAATTATAGAAGGTAAATAAACCCAGATACCTGCTTTCAGCTGGCCGTGGCCATGGAGCTGGAGCGAGCAGGAGTGGGTTGCCCCAGCGATGGAGGAAGCCAAGCTTCCCTCCCGCCTGCCCAGGCTACAAAGTTTCAATTATAGAAGGTAAGTAAATCCCAGAATAAAAAGAAAAAAGGAGAGGCTGGGAGCTTCCATTGCCAGGGGGGGCTTGGCCAGCCTGAAAACTGCCCTCAGCCCCTCACCCAGACTGGCCAGGCACCCCAGTGGGGACCCCCCA
>NW_005355769.1:108308-115416 GCF_000412655.1 Myotis brandtii | reverse complement strand
GGTCATCCCCCAAGGGGTCTCTGACTACAAGAGGATACAGGCTGGGCTGAGGGGACCCCCCCCTCCCCCGAGTGCATAAATTTTTGTTCACTGGGCCTCTAGTTGCTTTATAAAGATGTAGTCAATGTTCATCATGAGAGTAAGAACATTACAAAGTGTAAGGATAAACAGGAAAATGAAAACTTTTAGACTTTTAATTTATACCATCATTTGTACTGTGATATCTTTGATAAATGAATGAATTGGAACCCAGTCAACTAGAAACAGAATCACACTGTAGGCATTTGGGTGTCAATCTTTTTTAAAAGTAGCTAAATGTGCTCTTGATAAATATATAATATATGAATATATTCCTAATAAATATAAACACTCAATTATTGATTATTTTTACTTATACATGAAATGACTAAAGTTATTTGTTTTGATTGATCATAATTTTAAAGATAATTTTTAGAAGTTCTATAAATGCAATATTACAATAAAATGTTTGGAATATGAAATAGAACTAGTTATCTCTACTGTGCTTTATTTTATAAGTTGACTGAACAAGTATTTTTTATGTATGGCCATTTCAGGAGATCTGGATTAAGTTAAGTTTTAAAAAGATAGCTTAACAATTTTTTGTTTGTTTCATTTTTTTCTGAAAGAGTGGCCTGAATTTTGGAAAAACACAATAAAGTAGTAGTGTCAAAGGAAACAAATACCAAAAAAAATCATATTTTTCAAAGGCAAAGTAAAGTGATGTAGTTAATATTTTTAATGTACAATAATAACTAAAAATCTGTACCAGAGAATGTTATTTTAAAAATTGACAAGTTTTCTAACAATGAAAGTTTAGTTCAGGCTTAACAGAAAATCTGGGTGATAAAAAGTACAAAATTCTAATTGTACTTTTTAATATACCTGTGATATAAAAACTGACAGTTTAAGATTCATAAGTACTTTTCTTTATTAACATTAGCATTAACATTAAACCAATTGTCATTATATTTATGTATTACAAACATGGATTCCACATTAATCAGAAAATTTATATTTAAATGTCCTCAAACTTGTGTTTTTAAGTTTCTTTTTTTAAACCTCCAAATTTATCTTAATATACATTACAGGTATATGTTTAGACATACCTAATATGTGAACATGTAAATAATAATAACATAGTCATTTAATTTCTGCTTAAAAATAAAATAAACTTTTAAGCATAATAAATAATTTATCCTCTTAAAAAATAACCATTTTCTTGAAAAGCCAAACAGCAAACATACTTATTATTTGTGTTCATTTTTAAATTTAAGCATTGTACTGACTGCTATATGAGCCACTTATATTGATCACAGCCTTTAACCAAAGGAATCAATTTTTGTTTTGTTTTTCTGGACAGAAGCACACATTTATATCAGTTTATGTATCATTTAAAATTTTAAAAGTAAAGACATGTAAGTCATTAAATTTCATATGCTATTATTCTGTAGCCTGTCTACATAAAAATTAGGAATACAACTAAATATATAGCCATGTTTAATAACTGATGTTTTATATTTATTTGTATGGAAATTGTCTAGATATCCAAATACTATATATTAACTCAGTTTAATATTAAAATAAATGCTGTCTAAGTTTCTAGAAATTATAATTTTATGCAACAAATCATTTCCTTATTATTGTAGCATTAAAATAACATACAACAGTGAAATCTTTTCAAAGGATCTCAATACAATCTTATTTAGCTAAAAATATTTATATTTTGTAATCTAGAAACAATGATTACTTAGTGGGGTCATAGAATTAATGTCGGTATAATATGCAATGTAAATCATAAGTAAAATTTTGCCTTAAATATTAAGAAAAAATTATTTTATATGGTTAAGACATTAAGAAGAGGGCAGAGAATATTTTACAAGTTAAACTATAACTATTCTAATCTTCCAGCATCAACTTATTATCAAGAATACTATATGAATTATTTTTAATATATATGTTAAGATATCTACACTAATAAAAGAGAAACATGCAAATTGGTGTCACTCCACTACGCCCACCAGCCAATCAGATGAGTATGCAAATTAATCCAACAAAGATGGCAGTTAATTTGCATACGCAGGCACGGAGGGAAGACTGAAGACAATGTAGAAGGAAGCCAAGCTCTGCAGAAGGGAGCGAAGCTGCGGAGAAGCAAGCGGGGTGGCGGAGGCAGGAGGGAAGTAAGCGGGGCGGTGGAGGCGGGAGGGATGCCTGCCTCGGCAGGTTTCGCTCCCTTCTCTGCTTCACTCTGGCCACAGGAAGCCTTATTTTTGCAGGAATCTTCCTGCAACAGGTCTCTAGTATATATATAAATATATTTATATATCAAAAGATTCTAACTCTTGAATTCACACTAAAAGCTTTAAGTAAATAATTTTTCTTCTTATATAGGAACCAGAAGTATTTTCAGACTTACAAGTGATTTTTTTCTAAGTTCCAGTTTTATCAGGAGAAAACATTCAATTTAATTTAATTCAATTTAAAAGAAGTTTGATTTTTAATACAAATTGACCATTTAAATTGACTAAATATTCCTAGAGTGTACACATAATGAAAAAAAAATGAGGAGAGAAAACTCTTGCTTATGATGAAGTTATTGTCATAGTTTATCTTCAAGCCCAATTTATTCATAACTATTACATGCAACCCCAAATGGGCAGATATTGCAAACAATTTATAATGCTGGCAAAAAGTTGAAAACAGACCTGACTTGGTAGCCAGAGTTTTTAATATTAAGCTGAATGCTCTTTTAAATGATATCTGTAAATTCCATTTATTTGGCAAAGTAATAGCTAAAATTCATGTCATTGAATTTCAGAAACGTGGACTGCCTCATGCTCACATATGATTTATATTAGATAGTGAGTCCAAATTACGTTCCTCTAATTAATTCCCTTTCAATGTGCATGAATTTCGTGCACCGGGCTACTAGTTATTACCATAAAAGCCTAATTATATTCCCTCTGCAAGGAGAGGAAATGCTATTTGTGTGGAAAAATACATTTTAAAACATGCATATGTAGCCTGTCTGGTGTGGCTCAGCTGGTTGGGCATCATCCCATGCACTTAAAAGTCACTGATTTAATTCCCATTCAGGACACATACCCAATTTGTAGGTCCGATCCCTGGTCAAGGTGCATATGGGAGGCAGCCAAACGATGTTTCTCTCTCTCTCCCTCTCCTCTCCTCTCTCTAAAAAGTAAAAATCAATAAAAATACATTAAAATATGCATATGCACAAGAGAAGGAAGCACTGTACTTTATTTAAATAACTGCACCCTTAGTACTCCCATCAAGTAGGAGGATTAAGAAGTCCTTAAAGAATATCCTCTCAAGGTTCCTCCCCATTTTTTTTTCCACCCATTTTTTTTTTCTCCTCGAATTTTCCTTAAACTTCACATGAAGAAAGTAGGTGTTTGGCCTATAGTGTCAAGTGGATTGAGAATACCCTATGAAAATTACACCTGTTTGTAAGGATAATGCCTGTGCAATTTCTGTCTCTAGAACCTGATCTAGACTGATCTCTAGAACTGGATTTGGGCAGAAGGGTTTGGGGTGGGGTCATGTCAACAACACACCACCCCTGCCCTAGCCAGCTTGGCTCAGTGGATAGAGCGTCAGCCTATGGACTGAAGAGTCCCAGGTTCGATTCCGGCCAAGGGCACATACCTGGGTTTCGGGCTCAATCCCCAGTAGTGGGTGTGCAGGAGGCAGCTGATCAATGATTCTCTCTCATCATTGATGTTTCTATCTCTCTCTCCTTATTCCTTCCTCTCTGAAATCAATAAAGAAATATATTAAAAAACACACACACACACATACACACCACCCCTAACTTTAAATAGATAAAAATTTTAAAAGTGGTTTTCAGGAACACTATGATAATACTGAAGAGAAACTTACATGGTCTCAAAGAAGTGACCAAGGCAAAGTTTGTTCTAAAGTTGTTCTTAGAAAATCTTCTGAACTCAGTGTTGAGGTCAGCATAAGGATAGGTTCGCATGATCTATACAATCTCACTATCAACTCTCATAGAGTCTCACAACACAGAGTGACAGAAAGATAAACAATAGTGTAGCGAGTAACAAGGCAGATTATGATTCAGGATTAGATCAGATCAGGTAATTAAAGGTTTTCTAGAAGGGTTCTTCATTCCTTGGAACAAAACAAACAGCATTGTGAGCTCAATGCAGAGAAATCAAAGTTCAAATCCTTTTCAGGGCATATCTAATGTTTCTGGTCAGAAAATCCTGAACCGGAGGCTCCAGGAGACTCAGATCGCACAGCTCTGCCTCCAGGGTCTTGATCTGTGAGGATTTACTGATTGGATCTTTGCAAGGTATCAATGCACATAAGCCTTTAGAAAAATCACCAGGAAAGTGTATGCATCGAGCAGGACTAATTTTATTACATTTACTGCAACATGGGGTCCAACACTCTCATAATCTTAATAGGGTTTTCGAGTCTAGGCTGGGTAATTGGTAAATGGGCATTATAATAAGGGATCAGATAGGGCCTGTCTAGAGTTTATGTTAAAATAGCATTGAATTAGTGGGCATCCTGAGGGAGGGTCTTGAAGCAAATCTTAAGTCATGAAGCCTAGGCCTCTTTGGGACAATGGCTCAAAGTTGTCTGGTCCTTAAGAAACCTGGAGTGAAGCTACCTGGGGAGTAAAATCACACTACGACTGCTTATATTCGGTTTCTTTCATGTAGTAAACTTTTATTTTGAGTAAATCATTATTATTTTTGTTCTTTCTGCTATTTGTAGTCAAAATTTTTAAAACTTCGAAATGATTATTTTCAGTAGAATCAATACAACATCTGCAAAATGGGCCAATTTCTACTGAAATTTTCAGAAAATATTCAAGTAAACAGGAAAAATTAATGCCTCCCCAAAACACACAACAGAATTGCATTCTATAATTAGTTTCATCATATATTTAAACAAATGAAGCTTCTTTGAACTTAGTCGTTATTATATTAACTGTGAAAGTATTTCAAGACACATAACTAGTGTACCTTTACCTTGAGGTTATGTTTATGAACAAATCGGTTTATTTACCAAACATGCCCATGAACAGTGAAGGGATGGAGGCTCATTGGGACACCCACAAAAGGAATATCATGGGCTGGCAAACTTTTAATTAGTTCACAGTGATCGGTATGCCCAACTTTTCCCTCCTATTTAATCGTATTCAGAATTAAAATCCCCAGCTGTGGAAACAATTGTCCCCCAGGATGAAATAATCTATTTTTTTTCTGGAATATAATTTATTTCAAATCACTTTGCGAGAAATTAAAATCTCTGCACATTATATTCCTATGGAATTCTCTTAAACTGAATCTTTTAAACTATTCTTAATGTTTCAATATACAGTTTGGAGCCTTTAAAGGGAAATTGAGCCTAGTATTTGCTAGATACTTTTCTATGTTTCCAAATAGCTGTGCCATTTATATTATTTATTATTCCCGTGGATCCTCAGTAGTTATACCAGAAATGTATAGGTACCTAGTGTTAAATGTTTAGGAAATGAAGTGTAGAAATCCCTAAGTTAATGGAATGGCGAAAAGCAAACAGAAAAAGGTTTCTGGCTCTTTTTATATTTCTAAAGAGCCAACTTCAAGTGACAATGGTTCCAAGTTTATCTAGACTAAGTCATTTATTTTCTCTCTTCAGAAAATAGCTATTGAACCGAAACAGCAAACTAATCTTCAAGTTCTGAAACTATAATTGTCCACAGCTGTGATTAGAGGGATGAATTGCTTGTCTATATAGTATTTTAGATGCATTGGTAAAGAAATGGAAATCTTTTGCTTTGTGATACAAATGATAGTGTATATGAACTGAATAAAATATGTGGCAACTCTAGGTAATTGCTATCTTTAAAAGACTTCTTTGAAAAATAATTAAAACCTATATGATCCTATTAACCAATGTCACCCAAATAAATTTAATAAAAAATTAATCGAAATGTGTGAAATTAGTGGAAGATGAAGCTAATGTACAGACAAAAGCAGTTTGGGAAAGATAGATATGGTTTAGAAGTTTAGCATTTCTAAATTCTATCCATTCAGAAACTCATTGGAATGTTGATACAGGGCTGATTTGAAATGGGTAAAGTTTCTTTTGTGTCAATAAAAAGATCAATTATAGATAATTTGGAAAAAAACAAATGAAAGAGATGTTAAATATAAAATCTATAAACAATACTTAGAGTGACAAGGAAATGTTTCTTATTTGATGATTGTTGTGATTTAACTTGATTTCTGAATAGCTGATAAAGAATAATAACAGCTGCCCTGGCCAGGTGGCTGTGCTGCTGGTGTGTTGATCACATACATGAAAAGATTGCGGTTCAATTCCAGGTCAGGGCACAACCTAAGTTTCAGGTTGATCACTGGTCAGGGTACATACTGGAGGCAACTGATGAATGTTTCCCTTTCACCTGGATGTGTCTCTTTCTCTCTTCTCTCTCTCTCTCTCTCTCTCTCTCTCTCTCTCTCTCTCTCAATATGCCTTTGGGTGAGGATTAAAAACAATAACAGTTGACATTTTTAGTTTTAGGTCAGTTCCAGGCAACAGACCTGCCTAGTAGTCTTGTGATTCACTACAGTTCTGTATGACGAGGAGCATAATGAACACTATTATAAGAGTTATTAATGATCACATAACAAACACAAAGGTGATATACAAATATGTGTCACTGGAAATGTGGCTAATTTTACTTCAGAATCAAATTCCTACATTATGGAACTGTAAAGGGTGACCTGACAATTTTTTTAAATGAAGGTGTAGTCTCTCATTTAAATTAATACAAACATATTTAAATATATTAAACAGCCTTACTTTTTCAAAATTCTTTATTTTCAAATAGATTACATGCCTTAAATTATTTAATTTTTATGACTAATCATGAAGAAGAATTGATAACTGATTCAAATGAGGAAACTAAGGCCTAAAGATTTCAAAGATTTTTTCACAAGGGCACAAATCTTGATAAAATAGCATAGGTCTTGGAGGTGTTATTTATGTTTTCATTTTTTTTTCTTTCTGTCTTATTTATTTATTGACACTATTATATATG
>NW_005355769.1:101720-102782 GCF_000412655.1 Myotis brandtii | reverse complement strand
ACCCGTGGCCCCTCTGGCTATCCATTCTTTTTTCTTTCTATTCCTCAAGCTGGATAATCTCTATTGACTTTACTGATTCTTTTCACTGCCATTTAAAATTTTGTGGTTTGGGGCCCCTCCATTAAAATTTTCATTTTAGTTATTATATTTTTCAACTGTGGAATTTCTATTTTTTAATAACTTCTAAATTTTTATTGACATTCTATATTTGCTGATGCACCATTCTCATACTTTCTTTATATGTGTTCTCCTTTAATTTTTGAATTTATTTAAAATACCTATTTTAAAGAGCCTCTCAATAATCCAATATTGATGTTATTCAGAAAAAAAATATGTTGACTGCTTTTTTCCCCTTTCCTGGGCCATACTCTTATTTATTTCCAATAATTCCATTTTCTTCTTTTTTATTAATAATATTTTTTTATTTTTCAATTAGAATTGAGGTACAGTGTAGTTTTAGATGCACAACCCAGTGACTGGACATTTATATAGCTTACAAAGTGATCATCTGGATACATCTAGTACCATCTAACACCATACATAGTTATAATATTATTGACTATTGGTTTTTGAGAAGTGTACTTTACATCCCCATGACTATTCTGCACCTGCTAATTTGTACTTCTTTTTTTTATATATATATTTTATTGATTTTTTACAGAGAGGAAGGGAGAGAGATAGAGAGTTAGAAACATCGATGAGAGAGAAACATCGATCAGCTGCCTCCTGCACATCTCCTACTGGGGATGTGCCTGCAACCCAGGCACATGCCCTTGACCGGAATCGAACCCGGGACCTTTCAGTCCACAGGCAGACGCTCTATCCACTGAGCCAAACCGGTTTTGGCTGTACTTCTTTTTATTGTTAATTCTTATTGTTGAAAGTATTACATATGTCCCCTTTATCCCCCATTGTCCTCTCTCAGCCCTCCTCCACCCCCAGCCCAGGCCTTCACTCTCCTACTGTTTGTGTTCACCGGTTATGCTTATATGCATACGAGTTATTTGGTTGATCTATTATCCCCTTCCCCCATCCTCCCCTGCCTTCCCTCTGAGGTTTGAC
>NW_005355769.1:93474-101672 GCF_000412655.1 Myotis brandtii | reverse complement strand
TTATATTCCACAAATGAGTGAGATCATGTGATATTTATCTTTCTCTGACTGGCTTATTTCATTAAGCATAATGCTCTCCAGGTCTCACCATGCTGTTGCAAATGATAAAAGTTCCTTCTTTTTTTATAGCAGCATAGTACTCCATTGTGTAGATGTACCACTGTTTTTTTTTTTTATCCACTCATCTGCTGATGGGCACTTAGGCTGTTTCCAAATCTTAGCTATTGTAAATTGTGCTGCTATGAACATAGGGGTGCATATATCCTTTCTGGTTGGTGTTTCTGATTTCTTGGGATATATTCCTAGAAGTGGGATTACTGGGTCAAATGGGAGTTCCATTTTTAGATTTTGAGGAAACTTCATACTGTTTTCCACAGAGACTGCAGCAGTCTGCATTCCCACCAGCAGTGCACGAGGGTTCCCTTTTCTCCACATTCTCACCAGCACTTGTCATTCGTTGATTTGGTGATGATAGCCATTCTGACAGGTGTGAGATGGTACTGCATTGTCGTTTTGATTTTCATCTTTCTGATGATTAGTGTGTTTGAGCATTTTTTCATATGCCTCTTGGCCTTCTGTATGTTGACTTTTGAGATGTGTATATTTAGGTCCTTTGCCCATTTTTTTTTATTGGATTGTTTATTGGTCGGCAAACCTCGGCTCGCGAGCCACATGCGGCTCTTTGCCAACTCTTAGATTTTGTCCTGAGTCAAATAGACCTAGATTTGAATTCTGCTTCTGTCACTGCCCAGCTGAGCAAATGTGGGCCTCTGACGCTTTCTGAGCCTGGCTTCCCCATCTACAAAACTCAGGTGGGAGCACCTCCCTCCCAGGGCTGCTGGAGCATGAAAAGATCCAGATGACCATACTACTCACTAGCTGTGTGTCCTCAGGCAAGTTACCTAACCTCTCTGTACTTCCCTATTTATCTCCTGGGTTGTAGTGAAGCCTGAGTTTAATGTTTGTAAAGAGCCTATAACAGTGCTTTGCACGTACCAAGTTTTATTTCAGTGTTGGCTATTATTAATGTTAAGGTACACAAACTGGCTGCCATGCAGAGGGTCACCAATAAATGTCAGTTCTCTTCTCTCCCCCCTCTCACGCCCACAGCTTTGTCGGCAGAAGTCTCATTTCTCTGAAGACCACAGAATCCCAGGCAGCCCATGTACCTGGCTTCAAATATTTTTATGTGGCTTGGTTCACCGCAGGCACCAGAAAAATAAAGTAATAGAGACACCTAGTGGGATCTGGTAGCAAATGCTGGGGCAAGTCTGAGTGCCTGTGACTGATGACAGGTGGGGCCTGGTGGGCAGTACAGCTATGGCCCATGTCCTCATGCTGGGGCCACAGGGCTCGGGGCCACGTCGGTGCAGCCTTCCCAGCAGGAAGCTCTGCTCATCCACATTGCCGCTGCTTTGTCACAACGCTCGGCCCCGTCAGAACAACACTCCTGGGCAAAGTCTGTCACTGTCAGCTGGCACTGCTGGATCTAGCGTCAGGTCGTGGCAGGCACAGGAGAGAAGACCTATGAAGAGCTGGCAGAAGGTGAATGGGTTGAGCACTCTTCGCTGTGTGATCCTGAGCGAGTCGTTTAGCCTCTCTGAACTCCAGTTGCCTGGTTTACAACATGGAGTTAGTAACACCTGACTCGGGGTTGCTGTGAGGTTGGTTTAAGACAATGGATGGAGAAAGCTAAGGCCAGATTGGCACATACCGAGCACCCAAGAAGTGGTGGATACTGTCGTTGTTGTTATTTTCTGGTAGATCAGTATACACGAAATAATTAGGGAATAAATCTCTACAATATCGGGCCTCCATAGCTTACAGAAGCTGAATGAGAAGCTCATCTGAGAGCCACAGTGGTCCGGTGAGGCCTCATGGGGGAGACCCAATCCTTTAGGAGCCTGTGGTGGATAAGAAAAGATCGTACTTCTGCTGGCTAAACCGATTAGGAGGCTGTGTTGGCTGATATAACCCAGAAAGCCTTGGTCCAGGAGTGTGACCAAAGACCCAGTCTCTTTTTATAAAAAAGAAATTATTGTGATGTATATAAACCATACAAAAAGATTAGAAAACAACATAACATTCATTTTAGGAAGTAAAATAAAAACAGTTGAAGTTTGCTAGCCTTTCCTTAATTGCATTTTCCTTCACACTCTACTCCACAAAGGGAGTTGCTATCCTCAATTTGGTGTGTCTCCTCCTCAGGCACGCATTTACACCATCACTAAATACATATGTATTTCCAAACAACACATGGCAGAATTGCACATTTAAAAACTTTATATAGCCGAAACCGGTTTGGCTCAGTGGATAGAGCGTCGGCCTGCGGACTGAAAGGTCCCAGGTTCGATTCCGGTCAAGGGCATGTACCTGGGTTGCGGGCACATCCCCAGTAGATGTGCAAGAGGCAGCTGATCGATGTTTCTCTCTCATCGATGTTTCTAACTCTCTATCTCTCACCCTTCCTCTCTGTAAAAAATCAATAAAATATATTAAAAAAAAAAAGATGTGCTAGTATGAGTACCCTATAAATGTTGGAGATTAAACCCTTATCGGAGATAACATGGGCAAATATGTTCTCCCATGCAGTGGGCTCTCTTGTTATTTAGTTGATGGTTTCTTTTTGCTGTGCAGAAGCTTTTTATTTTGATGTGGTCCCATTTGTTTATTTTTTCCCTAGTTTCCATTGTCCTAGGAGATGCATTGGTAAACATATTGCTACGAGATATGGCTGATATTTTGCTGCCTCTGGATTCTTCTAAGATTTGTATGGTTTCCCATCTTACATTCAAGCCTTTTATCCATTTTCAGCTTATTTTTGTGTATGGCTTAAGTTGGTGGTCTAGTTTCATTATTTTTCATCTTCTTAATTACATTTAAATCTACTATATGGTATATATTTTTTGGATTGAACTGTTTGTAAAGGAGAGAGATTTGTTAATATATCTCATTAATGTAATGAATTTTCCAATTTTCCTCATAAGCTTTCAATTTTTGTTCAAAATATATATGTGCATTAAATCTTCTAAAATTATTAAATCTTCTAAATTATTAAAACATTTGTATAATTATGTAGTAACTTACTATTTCCCTAATATTTTATGCCTTAAAGTCTATTTTTCAGGTACATCAGTCTACCTATTTTACCTTTATACATGTTAATATTTTTCAATATATGCTTTACTATCCATTTTATTGTGACCTGTTTTAAAGATCTTTCATAGACGAAAAAATTCTGAATTTCATTTTTAACCCAATTAGATAATCAGTATGTTAAAAATAAATTTAATGATTTTATCTTTATCATGATGTGCTTATTATGTTGTTTTATAATCATTCCACCCTTTTGTATTTTATAGTTTTTGTCTTTTTAAATTAAAATTCACTTTTAAAAAACTGAGTTTTATGCTACTTATACTAGATTATTTTATTTATGTGTGGAAATTTTACATTATATTTCTTGTCTTTTAAAAATTATCCTTTAAATTTTGCCTTAACTAATTAAATTGATGGGTAATTATATCTTTTTTTAAAATTTTATTTTTCAGTTATAATTTACATTGAATATTATTTTATGTTAGTTTAGGTGTGCAGCATAGTGGTTAGACATATATTTTACAAAGCCAAAGAGTTCCCCTGAAATTTCCAGTACCCACCTGTCACCATACATAGTTATTATAATATTATTGACTATATTCTCTATGTCATACTTTATATCCTCATGACTATATTGTAACTACCAATTTGTACTCTTAATCCCTTCACCTTTTTCCACCAGTTCCCCAATCCCTCTCTCCTCTGTCAACCATCAGTCTGTTCTCTCTGTCTGAGTTTGTTTCAGTTTTGTTTGCTCATTAATTTTGTTCTTTAGATTTCACATCTGGGTGAAATCATAAGGCATTTGTCTTCCTCTGACTGACTTATTTTACTGAGCATAATAGCCACCAGGTACATTCATTCTTTATTATGGCCAAGTAATATTCCATTGTATGTATATACCACCACTTTTTAAAAATATATATTTTTATTAATTTCAGAGGGGAAGGGAGAGGAAGAGAGAGATAGAAACATCAATGATGAGAGGGAATCATTGATTGGCTGCCTCCTGCACGCCCCCCACTGGGGACCAAGCCTGCAACCTAGGCATGTGCCCTTGACCGGAATAGAACCCGGGACCCTTCAGTCCGCAGGCCGAAATTTTTAGAGAGAGGGAAAGAGAGAGAGAGAGAGAGAAACATTGATTGAATGGCTCCCATATGTGCCCCCACCAGGGATCTAACTTGCAACCTAGGTATTACCCTGACTGAGAATGAAACCAGCAAACTTTCTGTGCACCGTACAGCACTCCAACCAACTGAGCGATACAGGCCCAGCCTGTACTACCATTTTTTTTTAAATCCACTTGTCTATTTAGGGGCACTTGGGTTGCTTCCACATCTTGGCTATTGTAAATAACACTGCAATGAACCTAGGGAAACATATATTCTTTTGAATTAGTGTTTTGGGTTTTTTCTAATATATACTCAGAAATGGAATCACTGGACATAAGACCGTTCCATTTAAAAATTTTTAGAAACCTTCATATCGGTTTCCATAGTGGCTGCACCAGTCTGCATTCCCACCAACAGTGCAGGAGGAGGCTTCCTTTTTCACCTTCTCATAACACTTGTTTGTGGATTTATTGGTGATACCCATTCTGACGGGTATGAGGTGATATCTTACTGTGGTGTTTTATATTAATTTCTTTGATAATTACTAGTAGTGACATTGAGCATCTATTTATATGAATGACTATTGGTCATTTGTATATCTTCTTTGGAGAAGTATTTATTAGGGTCTTTGCCTATGTTTTAATTGGATTGTTTGTGCTTGTTTTGTTTTGTTTTTGGTGTTCATTTTTATAATTTCCTTATACATTTTGGATATTAACCCTTCATCAGATGTATCATTGACAAATTTGTTCTCCCATTCAGTAAGTTGTCTTTTTGTTGATGGTTTCCTTTGCTGTGCAAAAATTTCTTAGTTTAATATAATAGCTAATGGATGTAAATAAAATTTAATTAACTTGTCCATAGTCATTCAGTTAGTAAATAGCAGACATGGAATTTAATATTGGCACACCTAGCTAGAGTCAGTTTTGTTAAGATCTGGTTATCTACTTTCTACTGCTTTTGTTGTGACATCGGCAATCAGTCTAATTTTTGTTTTTCTTTTGAATATGAAATAATTTTAGTATCTTTTATTTTCATTTTTTATTCTTCCCTTTAGGCAAATAAGTCTACATATTGATTTATACTACTTAATATATAATATACTTCCTATATTGATAAATTTATGGCTTTCTTTAGTTCTCATTTACTGTTATTACTTTTTCATATAATGCCTCTCATTTATTTCTGTATTTTATTTTTTAGAGATTCTGCCTAAATGTATGTCCTAACTTCTTGCTTTATCTCCATACATTATTGACTTCACTTTTATAAATTCCAGCAGCTTCAATTTCTGCTGTAGTTTTGGTAGTTACCTATGTTCCATTTCACAAGTCATTAATTCTCTGCTTAACTCTGTCTAATTTATTGTTCAACTTATCCACTGAGTACTTTTATTTTTAAAGTTTTAACAAACATATTTTCCTTATATAAAAACTTTTTTTTACAAAAAATTAATCATATCTATAGTTTCTTGTGATGTGTTCATTTCATAACTCATCTTTTATTCTTTAAGAATTTCATACAGCCCAGCTGGCATGACTGAGTGGTTGAGTGTCAACCTATGAACCAGGAGGTCACGGTTTGATTCCCAGTCAGGACACATGGCCAGGTTGCGGGCTAGATCCAAAGTGGAGGAGGAAGGGGCATGCAGGAGGCAGCCAATCAATGATTTTCTCTCATCATTGATGTTTCTATCTTTCTCTCCATCTCTCTTTCTCTCTGAAATCAATAACAATATAAAAATAATTTCATATGTGAATATTTTATATTATCTATCTGATAATTTGTGTGCTCAGAAAAACTATTAATCAGTATTTAACATTGCTATTGCATCAAGCAATAACTTCTTTTATTTATAAATAGGAGTAGGATCACTTGGGATTAGGGGCCACCCTAAGTTAAAATGTTTTGTAAATATCAGTTTTCTATGAGAATGCTTCCATAATTTTTATTAGTTTTCTTAAGAAAGATGAGGCTTGGAGTTATACAATTTAAAAAGCATGCCTAAGTGTGGGGGTCATACATGACTACCTACCTATACCCATAAATTAGTCTATGAACTTTACAGGTCAGTTGTCCAAATGTTGAAATAGGTTATACTGATTACAGAGTCAACTTTCCACAAATTTGAATATATCATATGTAGTCTCTTAAGTTGACACATGTCTTAAAGGGTCACAGGATATCCGGTAGCTAAGAAAACGTGTGGATGCTCCTTCAGGCTTGGGGGTTCTCCCTCAGACTTGAACAGTACTGTCATAAGCCTCTGAATTCTGCTTCTGTCATTCAGAATAAATGAATTTTACTACACATATCACTAAATATTATGTAAATTGTATCTTATAGATGACAAGATGGAAAACACACGAGAAATGATTAAATTTAGTAAATGAATTTATTTGTATAGAAATGAAAGCTTGAGATGTATTCTAATGAAAAATAAAAATAAAATATGCCTATCAATAAAGAAATACAAACTTTGCAAAATGTTACAATTCTAGGGAATGTGAGGTATACCTGTTTAAACTCCTTGCTTTTACTATTTTCTAGTACTGTATTAGTGCTTCTCATCAAATGTAGCACTAAGGTTTAAGAGTACATAACATCTGTCCCCAGTCATAAAGTTTGTAAGGAAAAGGGTTTTAGTCAGAAAATTACATGCTAGCACCAGTCTCAGGAATTAAAAGATGTTACATCGAGGCCATTCATTCTTTTTTTTCTTTCTTTTCTTTCTTTTTCTTTTTTTAAATCAAGAGATAGAGGCCTTTTTAATCTTGAAGGATACAGCCAAATTTCCCTCTCAAATGGCTTTACCCATTTACGCACTTCCGCTAGCGGGGCCACTCTCATCCTCATCAACTGGATATTATCAGTGTTTACAATTTTCTCAGTACAATAAACAAAAACATCTTGTTTTAATGTGCATATTCCTGTTACTAATGATACTGAGCACCTGTTTATGAGTTTGTTAGCCATTTATTTTTATTCCTTCTATGTGTATTTTCACATTTCTCTATTGAGTTGTTTATCTTTGGATTCATAGCATCACACTTAATATATTCTGCATATTACTACCTGTTATATATTTAGTAAATGCTCTTCCTATTGTTTTGCTGCATTTTAACGTTATAATTCATTTTATAGTTACTGAGGACTTGCCTCCCTGGACAAGGTCACATTGTTTCAGCCACAGACTCTGAGACTCCCACACCCCCAACAGCTGGCTCCTGGACCCCCTCATGACTCAGAGAGGGAAATCACTTGGGCCAGAGTCCCACTGCCTCTACCACAGACTACGAGACACCCACCCCCACTGTCACGAGCTCAAGGGCCCTCGTAGCAGAGCGATGCTACTCCAGCAAGAGTCACACAGCACCGGCCAAAGTCACAGTACCTGAGGCCATTCGTTCTCTAAGGGTTCCTAAATATTGTATCCAAAAAAGTGAAACCTAGATTTGTTTCCATATCAGTTTCCATATGAGAGTTCAAAACTCTGTCACCTGCTCTGCTCCTCTTTATTTTCTCTTTTGAGAAACAGAAAAAAATATTAAAATACCCACTAAACCACTTCATTGATCTTAGCGTAAATCTTGATTTCAGAAATAAGAGTTTTACATAAATTATTCAAATAAGGAGCGCACTCTGTTAAAAGTAATAAATCTGCTCAGTTATACCGGCTCACATGCTGAGCATAGCATTATTATTGTGGGGAAGTCAGGCAATATATAATGTTATTTAAAATGCAGCCTAAAATACCCACTAAACCACTTCATTGATCTTAGCGTAAATCTTGATTTCAGAAATAAGAGTTTTACATAAATTATTCAAATAAGGAGCGCACTCTGTTAAAAGTAATAAATCTGCTCAGTTATACCGGCTCACATGCTGAGCATAGCATTATTATTGTGGGGAAGTCAGGCAATATATAATGTTATTTAAAATGCAGCCTCTTTTCCTGCTGACTAAGTCTTGAGTGTGTGTGTA
>NW_005355769.1:38690-92445 GCF_000412655.1 Myotis brandtii | reverse complement strand
AAGACACTAAGCACTTTAAGGTTTTTGGCAGTTTTTCATTGATTTTGATTTTGTGCTTGCTTATCTCTGGAAACACAGTAGGTACTCAATAATAGATGTTCAATTGAATGACTTAATCATCAAAAATTTATATTGGGCCCCGCCAGCGTGGCTCAGTGGTTGACCGTCAACCTATGAACCGGGAGGTCATGGTTCGGTTCCTGGTCAGGGCTCATGCCCGGGTTGCAGGCTCCATCCCCAAGGTGAGGTGTGCAAGAGCAGCCGATCAATTATTCTCTCTCATCATTGATGTTTCTATATCTCTCTCCCTCTTCCTTCCTCTCTGAAATCAATTAAAAAATTTTTTTTAATTTATATTGGGAGACAAAGTTTGAGGGGGAAAAAAGTTATATGAAGTTAAAGTTTCTAAATGTTAACCATATTTAAAAGAACATCTGCTAAATAGTACCTATATTCTGACTCAACTTGTGATTAAATAAGAAAAAAATCACAAGCATGTGTTTTCAGATGGTAATAAGCATATTCAAATACACAAAAACAATAATTCAGTCTAAATGAAGCAGACACTGCTTCAGTAGGTTGCTTTATTGTAGTCCCTCTAACATCCATTAATCTTAAGGATGAGGAAAGGAAGGATGTTTTGCAACAACTAAGTTTCCAAAGTTAAAATACTTACTGTTAATCAGAATGTAATTTTAAAAACTTGTCATAGTCATTCTGCTTATGTATTTTAACTTCTTTTAAGAATTTCCACTTGAGCCTAGGGCTTGGGGCTATAATATTGGACATCCCATTAAGATGCTGGTCTGTCTGGGTTTGCCTGAAGCACTATTAAAGTATAGCAAAAACACACACAAAAAGTCTCAACATGGGGATGTCCTAGGGGAGGAACAAGCTTCCCCCCCCACATACATTTCAAAGTTCATGCCTCTCAAGCGCACCCTTCCTTCCCCACCCAGTTGGGGTGTTTTAGTAACTGACTGGATATTGCTAAGCAGAAAGTGTGCAGATAACCAATCCCAAGGATGTTGCCAAGGCAGAATTCTTTGAAAAGACCAATCAGGAACTAGCAAGGCTGTCTCCAACCCCTAAATTAAAAGGTGTGCGCTTCCTTTCACTCTCTCTTATCTCCTGCATGCAATGGGTACCTGACATTTGTTCCTGTGGTGGGGGAGCACATCCCCGTGCACCTATCTCTCTACCTAGCTTTTTTCCGTCTCCTCACTATGACTTAGACCAGGGGTGGGCCTCTCTGAAATCAATTGGGCCACAATGGGTTCTTAAACTGGACCGGAGGGCCGGAACAAAAGCATGGATGGAGTGTTTGTGTGAACTAATATAAATTCAAAGTAAACATCATTACATAAAAGGGTACGGTCTTTTTTTTTTTTTTTGTTTTTTTTTTTTTTATTTTTATTCTTTCAAAGCGGCCGGAACCCGGCCCGCAGGCCATAGTTTGCCCACAGCTGACTTAGACCCAAGTCTACTTTAAAGAAAACCCAGACTCTTCCTGCTATGTATTATTTCCTTCCTTACTTATTGTTTAAAAATCTTAAGATATTACCAGAAGATAATATTATTTTCCTTTTGGATGTAATACTATGTTAAATGACATATATGTAGCCTAATATGTCTAATATGTAGTATACCAATCAAGTATTGGATGTTGGTCAAAGGGTGTAAAGTGGCAGTAATATAGGATGAGTAAGTCTAGAGATCTAATGTACAGCATGATGATTATAGTTAATAACACTATATTATATGCTGGAAAAATAAAGTTACATATATACATTTACATATTAGTTCTATATATGCATATATATAATACAGAAATATTTAATTAAATTGTTCTCTCCCTCCTAAAAATTATAGCCTGGAAAGAATTGAACAGAGATAAAAATAGATCCCCATTTGCTTTGTGTTGTCTGTTTATTTTTATGATGAAAGAATTAGTAACACAAAACGGAAAAATAATATCTAATTCAGTGAAAGCCATTTTCTTTTAAAGATATACCACCGTGAAACCGCCTCATCTGGATTTGGTGCAACTCATTGTCCTCAGTTACCATTGAACAGGAAATGGCAGGGTCAATCCACTGAGACATAAAGTCTATCCTTTGCTCCTCCCCACCCGCTTTCTCTGGGTCTGTATTCATCTTGCAGCTGGAGTGGCCGTCATGCTTAGAAGTCCTTACACCAGCTAGATTGCTCCTGCTGACTTTGTCCAGCTTGAAGTTGAATTTCATCCAATACCAGCCTGAACCATTATCCTGGTCTTTCTAAAGTAGTTGAATCTATCAATGTCCAAAACTCATTTATAAAGGGAATACAATTTCTGCCTATTTGTGGTGGATTACTAATATTAATTGAATAAATGTAAAACCATGTGGACTTATTTTGTGAAAGAAGACCTTCACATTTTTCTCCACTGAAGAATTTTATTATTTTAAAACAGTCCAATATTTTAGATGGATAAATATTTTTAAAAGCTTAAATAGGGTTTTGTAATTATGCATAGCCACCTGCTCTGAGTCATATATTTAGTTTAGAATGATAAGCCTACAGATTTACAGTTTTTCCATTTGGACTCTTAAATTTTGGCCTGAATCTGTCACATAATTTCTAAGCAGTTTTATACACAGAACAGCCTAAAACACAGTCCAAGTCACTGAAAGCAAGTCACCAGCCATGATGGAGGCTAATGTTTCCAAGTCAGAGAGCTGTTACCTTCTATTTATATCGCAGCATGTCCAGCGGCTGAGTCACTATAACAGCGCATGAAAAGTGAAGTGGATAAACATGCTCTCTTTGTTAGTTCATGCCCTTCACATATATAAAATTTTATTTTTAATAATTTGTTAAGCTATTGTTATTTTAGTTCCCTGGAAAAATACAGGAATGAAGCTTGAGACAAATGTGAACAGAGAAATAAATTAGTTTTACTTATCTGGGTTAAGCTACTAATAAATCTCAAAATTGATTTTCAAAATAAATTATTAACTAGGAAATATAATTTGAAACAATGTATGTAGAAAATATGAGTGCAGAAATGTGGATAATATACATGTGAATACTTCTCATTTTACAATTCTCTGGTTTTATATGGGAATATAAATGTTATCTTCTTTTTCTTTAATTGAAATAGTTCCCTTTCTTTTCAGCATTTTACCCAAATCATTGGAGCTGAAAGTTTAAATCAAGAACACATCACCAGTTTCAACCAGCTAAAGGTTGATGCTAATATTTCAATTTTATCTTAAATGCTATTTTAATGGCAAGGTATTTTAAACTGAACATATAGGGGAAGTGAAGCGAGGTGATGATTTATTTTAGTAATGTGACAGAAAATAATAAAAATATATATGATTCCTAATTCTTATGTAAGCTGAGCCTCCCTCTTCTGGTTAAATATACTCAATCTGCTCTTAAAAGCAGCATAAACAAGCCAGCTTCTACTTTAATACCACAAGGGTAGCTGGAATATTTCATTTTATTACACTCTGTGTTAAATCTTAATGCCATCTGTAACTTTTCAAATGTTGAGATGTCATTGTTATTTGTTCTCATTCAGCTCCACCGCAATGCAGCATTACCTGTGAGTGATGCTTATATGTGTTGTCCAGGATATTGTAGTTAGATGTAGGCCTGTGGCAAAGAGGTAATCATATTGATTTTTCACTACTGCAGCAAATACTCTTGTGTCCAACTGCTAAGCTTTAGCAAAAGATAAATAAAACCACGACTATCAGATCTGCTGTTGAAGCAAGATTTCAAGTGCCTCCAAATCATCCACTGCAAGGTCATTTCAGACCGTATTGCACTCTTAAGTGGGATGCATTGGGTAATATTTGCAGCTTTCCAGGCTGTCCCCTGACTGGTGATTCTGGGTTATTTTCTTCCTGGCTACTTCTATAGATGTCAACACAAAACATTAAGGCACAACTTGTTTTATAAATCAATATATAAGCAATGAACTTGGTATTCTGAGTACTAGGAAAATGGAGATAATAAAAAAATAATTAGGGAAGATAAAGAAAATATGTGTTTTAGTTTTCAAAACAACAAGAGTTTTTATCTATCATCTATCACGACTATCAGATCTGCTGTTGAAGCAAGATTTCAAGTGCCTCCAAATCATCCACTGCAAGGTCATTTCAGACCGTATTGCACTCTTAAGTGGGATGCATTGGGTAATATTTGCAGCTTTCCAGGCTGTCCCCTGACTGGTGATTCTGGGTTATTTTCTTCCTGGCTACTTCTATAGATGTCAACACAAAACATTAAGGCACAACTTGTTTTATAAATCAATATATAAGCAATGAACTTGGTATTCTGAGTACTAGGAAAATGGAGATAATAAAAAAATAATTAGGGAAGATAAAGAAAATATGTGTTTTAGTTTTCTTAAAATAACAAATTGTTTTTAAAGCATTCACAAAATATAAGTTTTAAGAAAGACAGAACTGTTTAAATATTTTGAAAAAGTCTTGTTTTAAGTGTGGTAAAGGAAGAGTCTTTTATTTGTTGATTCTGAATGTCTTTTTGTTTTCTGTTGTATTGTTGGTACCTTTGTTCAGAAATATAGTAAATAAAAT
Source organism: Myotis brandtii (assembly GCF_000412655.1). Lineage (NCBI taxonomy): Eukaryota > Metazoa > Chordata > Mammalia > Chiroptera > Vespertilionidae > Myotis > Myotis brandtii. The sequence continues at coordinate 87,850 of NW_005355769.1, read as the reverse complement.
CTGATTTCCTTCTGACTGGAAATTATAAAATATTTTAGCAGATTGCATTTTTGAATTTAGTATATCTATATTTGAGAAGAAATAGTTTTTTAAAATAATATTAGTCTTTTTTCAGGCCATAAGTAGCAGTATAAAAATCACTCAAACTCTACTTTAAGGCCCTTGAAGTTATTGACATTCATTTATTCATCAATTCCCCAGTTCAAAATGCACAGCTTGCGAGCATAGGAGTCTCTGTGCACTCAAGGAGCATCCTGCGTGGGAGGATACATGCAGAGAAGCTATTGCAATATCGAGTCAAACTGCAAAATAGAGCTCTGTAATGATGGTGACAGATCTTGTCCCTTCTCTAGTTAGCACCTCGTGGTGCTCTGCTTCTGCTGAAAGTCCATTTTCCATATTAGATTACATATGGCTCTCCGTGATCTCAGCCTCGTTTGCCTGTCTTGTTACTGTTATTGTCACTATAATCCAGGCACACTGACATTTCTTCTTCGTCTCCTCCTTGTCCACATCCTGGACCTCTCCCTCCTCCTCTTGTACCTCCTCTTCTCCTTTTTCTCTTTCTCCTCCTTCTGTTTTGATTAAATGTAACTCTTCCTTTTCTCAGTGATGTGGATCATAATAAAAATTATGGAAGCATTCTCATCTTTACCTAGATAGATGACCCTACTTCTGAATCTTCTTATGGTTAGTAATCAACTCAAATATCATCTCCCAAAAAGATTCTTTTATATATAGCCTTTTGCTCTCCATTAATTATCATATTACCTCTCTTAATTTCTTCTATTATAGTTAAAATCCTACGAGAGGATTTATCTATCATCTATCTATTATCTATCTATCTATCTATCTATCTATCTATCTATCTATCTATCTATCTATCATCTATCATCTATCTATCATCTGATCTACCTGTCACCTATCTCAATGAACTGTCAAATAGTATCTGTCTGTCCACTGAAATGTAAACTTGATAGGATCAATACCCTATCTAGAATGTCCACAACTATATCACGACTGTCTAGAACAGTGCTTGGCTCTGAGTAGGTAATCAATAAATATTTGTTAAATAAATGAATATGAAACATTTAAAAACAATGCTCTGTATCCCCAGTGCCAATTATAGTACCTTTTAATCATAGGTGCTCAATAAATATTTAGCAAATGATTGAACTCTATTTCTAGAATATTCATAAAAGATGAGTAACCATTTCAAGTTAGATAGAAATATGACAGACAGACAAAAATTAAACAGACATGACAGGGAGATGAAAAAACATATTTAGAAATATAGAGCCTGAATGATTTATATAACTGGGAGCTGTATATGAACAATATAGCTCAGGCATCTAGACTGATTTCAGCATAAAACAGTGATGGGTAATGTTGGGTAGTGTTAGCGAATTAGTTAGGAAAGATGAATGTAGAAGATGTTCTAGTACATAATGAAAGTAAATTTGCATGTTGTATGTTAGACATCAAAGATTAACAAACAAGTAAGAAACAGAGGAGAGTGATAAGGAATTGTTATTTGTGTTTTTATTTAATATTCCCCCCCCCCAGGAAGTAGCTGAAAAGATAATTTTACTGGAAGTGTTGAGGAGAATGTGGCTAGAGGAAGGGAAGACAATTAGAAGCCTACTGGCTTTGCAGACGCCGCCGCCCCAAAGCCGGCCGTGACCAGCCATGGGGAACCCCACCATGTACTTCAACATCGTCGCCAACGGGAGCCCCTGGGCCGCGTCTCCTTCCAGCTGTTTGCAGACAAAGTTCCAAAGACGGCAGAAAACTTCCGTGCTCTGAGCACTGGGGAGAAGGGATTTGGTTATAAAGGTTCCTGCTTTCACAGAATTATTCCGGGACTTATGTGCCAGGGTGGTGACTTCACACGCCATAATGGCACAGGCGGCAAGTCCGCCCATGGGGAGAAATTTGAGGATGAGAACTTCGTCCTGAAACATACAGGTCCTGGCATCTTGTCCATGGCAAATGCTGGACCGAACACAAACGGCTCCCAGTTTTTCATCTGCGCTGCCAAGACTGAGTGGTTGGATGGCAAGCATGTGGTCTTCGGCCGGGTGAAAGAAGGCATGGGTATTGTGACAGCCATGGAGCGCTTTGGGTCCAGGAATGGCAAGACCAGCAAGAAGCTCACCATTGCTGACTGTGGGCAACTCTAATAAGTTTGACTTGCGTTTTATTTTAACCACCAGACCATTCCTTCTGTAGCTCAGGAGAGCACCCCTTCACCCCGATTTGCTTGGAATGTTCTATAATCTTTGTGCTCCTGCCAGTTTATTGGGTTCCATAAATTCCCTACCCTTTCCCAGTCTAGCTGGATTGCAGAGTTAAGTTTATGAGTATGAAATAAAAACTAAACAGTTGAAAAAAAAAGAAGTCTACTATAACAGTCAAAGGAAAAGATGGTGAAGGCCTGAACTGAGGCATTGTTAGAGAGGAGGACTTGCATTTGAGACATACTACTGAGGTAACATTAATAAAATATAGAGAACCTATTGTGAAATAACATAAGGAGAAAATAGTCAAAGATGAAGCCCATGAATATGGTTAAGTTCCTGGGTATATGATTTAGCAAGGAAAGAAAAATATTTAGAGGATAAAGGATAATAAGACTGATCTTGACAATTTAGAGTTTGAGTATCTGTTGTCATCTCAAAATGAGGGTGTCCAGATGACCAGTAGGTACTGGACATGTTAGAAATTAGATTCCATGTGAATAGAAACAGTGTCTCTATGACTGCAACCCAGCCTCATGCATAGCTCTTGAAATAAAATGTAGGTTCAATAAGTAATTGTTGGGTGCAATTATTAATAGGAAATTTTGCAGGGAGAAATAAGATAACGTCAGCAGGTTAATTATACCTTAAAAATGTCTGTATCTTTATTTAGGTCCACCATCTCTTACAAATGGTAATTGTAGATCTAATATTTGGTAAAAATAAATTAAAGAATAATTTTATTAAGTTACTATATGAAACTTACTTTACTATTTATACATAGTTAAATTATTTTCTGGATAAAAGAAATTCTAAATTTTAATATTAGTAAATTTTGTCAAATGCCACCATACAATGTATAATTTATCATTCAATTTTACATAGAAATTTAAGAACACAATTAAATGTTCCCTAACTCTGAATATTTTTGTATTTGATATGGATAAAATTTCTTCCTAATGACATGAAAAGACACATTAATGTGTAGTCTAAACAACAGAAAGAGGTTACTTTTACAACTTTTTACCTATATTATAGAAGGGGCTTGTTGCTCAAATATTGAGGATATCTTTTTATGGGAGCCATCCTTTTTTTCATCCAGACATTTTCAACAGGCTTAAAACATGAGCTGAATCAACTTTTGCATAGGTCATTGAAAGAACACACAAAATAAAAATTTACGGGAATAATGCAAATATGTAAACTCAATGTTGTAAAAAATAAAATATATTCTTAAGAATCTTTTAGTTCACTTCTACACCCCATATCTACAAATCTAATAGTGAAAGGCAGTTTTATTTATACAAGTCTTCTGAAGAAATGCCAATGAGAAAAATAATAGCTCAGTCAGAAAAGAATGTTGCAAACAGAAAGCTACAAGGTAAAATTCAATCAATGACCCTAGGTTGTGTTTTTCCTTTGTCACACAAAGTCCAGAAAAGTGTTGCCAAAGAGCATTTTGGGTGAGAGTAAAAAGTCCAGACTTTCTTGCCCAACCAAAAAAATCATAATACAAGTCTGTACAATAAACAGTTGTTGGAAATTCATGACTTATTGATTCAATTATTATTAATTTAATAGCAATAAGCTACTAACCATTTTATTGAATTGAGGAAATGGCCAAAATACAGATGTCTTATTTTACTTTATACTTTCCAGTCTTCAAATTTGCTTTGTATTCTATGTAGATATAATGCAAGAGTGCTATTATAGAAGATACTTTAAAATAAAAATACAAGTATACCAATCAATTATAAAGCATTCATTATATCAGTGGTTCTAAACCTTGGCTACACATTAGAATCACCTGGGAATCTTTTTAAAATTCTGATTTCTGGGCCTCATCCTCCGGAAATTCTGTTTCTTTGTTATGGGGTGAGGCCACAACATTAGTAACAAAGAAACAGAATTTCTGGAGGATGAGGCCCAGAAATCAGGATTTAAAAAATATTCCCAGGTGATTCTAATGTGCAGCCAAGATTGACAACCACTGCATTATAGGATCATTTAATCATGTGTTTTACTAACAGATTTCAATGAATTAAAGCACCTAAACTATCCTCTTCTTGAGCTTTGTTGTTCTTCAGCAGGATGGGGAATAGTGTGGGCCATTTGTGCAGGTGGAAAGGGTAGACCTTAACTCACATCTTTTTGGAAGAAGACATGAAAGCAGCCACTGCTGATTTAAACTATATCAGAATTAGAAATTATACAAAGAAAAACTGACGGATGCATTTATCTATATATATAAAAGCCCAGTGACCGGAACGGTGGAATGACCAGAATGATCGGTGGCTATGACAAAAACTGCGCAGCCCACCAGCCTGATCCAGGCCCCAATCAGCCCCCAACACCCTGATCAGGGGTGGGCCGGGACAGCCAACCACCCACAGCCCCCTCCCCCCACCGGCCTGGCCCTATGGACCCCCATTGAGTTGGATGGGCTGGCTTTCTCCACCTGAGCACGAATTCGTGCACTGGGCCTCTATTTTTATAAACAAAAAGAGTGAACATACCCTATGGTGAACCATTCCACTCCTGGATATACTTTACAGAAACAAGTGCTTTCTGTACCAGGAAACATACACAAGAAAGATCATAAGGAAACCTGTTTACTGCAAGTATATTGGTTGAATAATGTGTGCTATGATCAACAATGGAATAGTATGCAGCAATAAACATGAGTTAAGAAAACAGTTGCAAACAATGATATTGCTAATGCATATGGCATAAAGTAAAAAAAATATATATGAAATAACATTTACTGTATGATTCCATGTATATAAAAAATGAGAAAATTTAGGATAATTTAGAAATAAGCAATTGGATAGTAACTGCTATGGACTATGTTTGTAACTCCCCAAAATTCATATGCAGAAACCCTAATGCCCAATGTGATGCTACTTGAATATGGGCCTTTGTAAGGTAATTAAATCATGGGAGTGAAGCCCTCATGGTGGGGTTAGTGCTCTTATAAGAAGAGATAGGAGCAAGAGCTTGCTTGTTCTCATTGCTCTCTGTCATGTGGTGAGGAGAATGAGAAGAGAGATGTCTGCAAACCAGGAAATAGGCTCTCACCAAGACCTGACTCTGCCAGCACCTTGATCTTGGACTTACCAGCCTCCAGAACTGTGAGAAATAAATGTTTGTTGTGGAAAACATCCAGTCTATGGTAATTTGTTATAGCAGCCCGAACAGTCCCCTAAAATGTGAAGTAAGAAATTGTAAACAAAGTAAGTCAGGGAGTAGTTTTAGAGGAAGGGCTAGTTATTAGAAAGAGACATATTGGGGGAGGGGTTTTGATTTATTGGCAATATTCTATCCCTTGATCTCTCTGGTAGGCATATAGTTGGACATTTTACAATAATTTATTAGGCAGTACATTTGTGGTTTTATGTATCCTTCCTCCTGTGTGTTACACTTCACAATAGATCTGCTTGCAAACAAAAAGGAAGACCAAAAAGGAAATGAGAATAGGATAGTTTTACAGGTAATATTTAAGGGTAGGGGGAGTAAGTACATTGATTAGACTCAAATATGATAAAGTAGAACTGAAAATGACCTGGGCGTGTTGTCCACCAGTGGGCAGTCCTATCTTGCCAGGATGTGCTCAGTCTATTACTTGGCACATAAGTTAGTTAGCTAGAATATAATGCATGCTACAAATTACATGGAAGCTAAATGTAGAGTCCTTGTAAGACACATGGCAAGCAAATGTAAAGCAAATTAGTTACTTCTCTAAAATTATTGAAAAAAAATAAAGGATTATAACAAGAAAGAAAAGCAAGTTAAAAGAAAAATGGCTAATTTTTAAAAAGTTAACAATAACATTGAGTCAAAACTAATTATTGTAGTTTACCTTTAAAACAAAAGAGTACTTACAATGCCCTTAATTTACAATGTTTAAGTATTTATGAGTTATTTCTAAGAATCCAATTATCTTCAAATACCACCATACATATTTTTGTAATTATGGATGTTTAATAGCACAGATGTCCCAGGGGTCACTTCTTAAATATCTAAATAGAGAGAGAAAAAATGTTACGGATTGATATCTTACTAGGATGTTTTATTTCTTGTTATTAGTAAAACAAATTTCCAAAATTTCTTAGTGTTCAGGTTTATTTTCTGTTGTATGAAACAATCTACCAAAATAATTCCTCTGAATAATGAGACCATGTAAGCAATTTGCCTCCTTCTTACTACTTATACATTACTGAAGTTAAGTAATGTGTTTCTAAATAGTATGTATCCATGAAACTGCTTAGTGACTGTGACAATAAAAGTACAATTAGGAAGGAAGCCAATGAGGTGTTTGTCTCTATAGCTAAAGTGAAAATAAGAGTTTAAACCAGCGATTTTCAGCTGCTGTGCCACAGGATTTTTAAAACATGCAATATCTGACTATTTTGTCAGGGGCACTGAGCTCTTTTCCTTTATATTGTCAAATCAAATAATGACAGCAGCCAACACAACTATAGCCGTCCAATGTGAATGAGCCAACACTATATGTATTTTTGTCAAATAAAAAAATTATATTTTTGGTGTGCCATAGAATTTTAGTAATTAATTTATGTGTGCCATGAAATGAAAAATGTTGAAAATCACTGGTTTAGGCAATTAGTTGCTTAATTCAAGTATTCAAACTATTTTTGCTTCAATCACCTAGATAATCAAAAATCAAGTTGCTGGGAATTTTGCCTAAATTTTCTAAGCAGTTTGTTCCATCTTTAAATGGATTTGGCAAAATAAATGTAATATCTGAATTTTATGGTGTTATTATTTATTGGGAAAGCAATGGAACTTGTTATTCTCAGCACTCATATGCTAGAGTGCTCTGGATTAAATGAATTACTTAAATTATCTTCTGTTCTTTGCATCTACTACTTGTCCCTCCTTTGTTCTTCTCTTTCTCTCTTACTTCTAACACATTTTACCCAAACACACATGTTCTTCAACTAACTCCTCCAAGAAAAGTAGGTCACTGGCATATGTTTCATCTCATGTTTGGAGGTATGCACACCTTGGTGGAAGAGTGCGAGTTAGTAACGACTGTCTGAAGAATCTAGAAGTATTAGAGGCAAAATCTTGTTGGACTTAGAAAGAGAAAAAAAAGCAGCTTTCAGATGATGGATATCATGATATCATCATACATCAGTAAGACATTCATTCTAGACAGAATGTAGTAATGTTTGTAGCACAGGGGCAGACAGAATACAAAGCAGAAATGTCAATAGCTGATCACAGAGAGAAGTAGAGGCTTCTGATTAAACTGTGTGGAATTCCTGGTTTGTTCGATAGGTTGCCACTAAAATTCTTTATGTGGGAAAGAGACATATTCAGAGTTTTGAGAGAATTGCATAGGCAGTAAGGAGAACAGACTAAAATGGACAGCAAAGAGTGACAGAGAAGCCAGTTAGAAGATGGTTTAAATAGCCCAGGCTTGAAATAAATCAGTGGCAACAGTTATAGAGCAAAGAGTACAGATTTTTAGAATAATTCTGAGACATAATAAAAATAGTAACATATTGGTTATAGAAGATCTTCCAGAGGAAGTGTATATAAGCGAGAAAAGCAGAGTGGGGGAAAATGGCGGCACCTGTAATAGTGTCAACAATAAAAATAAAGTTTAAAAAAAAGAAAAGAAGGAAAAAAAATACATACCTATAAAGTGAATGGGTGAAATATCTATACTAATAAAGAGCTAATATGCTAATGAGCGGGACGCCGTAATGAGTAATGACCAGGTCATTAGCATATTAGCTGGGACGTTGCTCCAGAGACAGGGCGGAAGTGGAGAGGTGTTCAGAGGAGGTGGGACCATCTTGTGCAGGGGAGGGCAGGAGTGAGAGCCCGTAGCGCCCCCCTCACCAGTCCTTCACCACCCACTGCTCACACTCTGAGTGCCCTGCAGCCCACCTGCTAGAGGAAGGAGCACAGTGCAGCAGGCAGGAGGCTTCCACACTCTCCTCCAGAGCCATGATGGGGCAGAGCCGCCCTGTTGCTCCAGAGGTGGGGCAGAAGTGGGGAGGCACCCAGAGAAGGTGGGACCAGCCTGAGGCGATTGGAGGGACTGAGGTCGGGGCTTGAAGCGGCCAGAGAAGGCCAGAGGGTTTGGGGGCTGGGCCAGGGTACTGGAGCTCTGCGTGGACAGGTTTGGGTGTCAAGGCAGAGCTGCAGGTAGGTGGGTGGCACCGCGCGATATCACGTGCTGGGCTCCTAGTCTTAATATAAAATGGCATATTATTATCAGTCTTAAGTATATAAAATAGCAACATTTATTTGCTGTTTATATTTATTGGAATTCTTGACAAAACTAATCACAATTTTTTAATGGATTATATATATGAAAAATTTTGCAGTACTTTGATGTAGACATACATACCTTTTCAAAATCAAAAATTTTGAAATTTTGAGCGATCAGAGGAAATGAGAACTTCTCTTCCAGACAAACAACTTCTATGCTCTTACATCTCAGTACAAGTGGAATATATGTTGTGAACACTATCTAACACACACCTATTCTTTTGTATTTATACAGTCCCGTTACTGTTTCCCTACTATTGTGCTCATTATAGGTAGTATTATTTCACATATTTATCTTGGCATCTTTTGAAACAAACATAGTGCCTGGTGCTAATATTATTTATTGAATAGCTAGGCTATTAAAATACATATTAACAGTTTTGCCAGACTATTAATGACTCTTAGATAGTATACTAACAAAAACACAATCCTAGGCAAATAAAGTAATGTGACCTCTAAACTTCCTAATAAATTTTTTTAACATTATTATTTTAGATGTGTGGTTTTAAATAATTTGTTTAGACTTCTTTTACATTTAGTAATCAAAATTATAGTGTGGCTTTAATATCCCAGTTAATTCTAGACTTGATATAGTTATTACCTCATAAACAAGAACCACCCTTTCATTATCATTTAATTCCTGTGGTGCCTATACTAGAAATGTTTCAATTATAAATAAAAGTTGTTGCTGATCAGAGCACAAAGAACTTTGCAGGACAAAAATTCAATAACTAATGAATGACCCAAATGCTAGCTAAATTTCCCTAAGGAGCAATCCTTCGCATGAAGCTAGCTAAAGAACTCATGTCTTTTTCATATTGTACCTATATTCCATAGAAGAATATTGATTTGTACATTAAATCTCAGAGAGCCTGACCTCCTTATAACAGTGCATGTGTGTTCCCATCTGAAGTGCCACTGAGAGGGCTGTGCCCTTGAATCATGCTCTCTACTTGCTCAGGCTCTCCTTGAGAATAAACACACATCCATATTTATGATATGGTTTCATTCATTTAGGAGTCAAAAATAGCTGCATAATAAAAGCAATAATGTGTTTTAAAATGAATAGCACATCGCATCATCTTTAATACGAATGCATGCTGTGAACCCTAATTCTCCAAGCTTTTCTGGAAGCAGCCTGCTCTCATCATCCCCATAAGATAAGACATTTAACTTTTTGCCTACTGACCTGGATTTAGGAACATGGGATTTAAGAAACACTACATGGAGATAGTCCTATATTCAGCTCTGAATTATGCTATTTTGCCTCTGGAAGTTGTACATAGTGGCATATTTTCAGGAAAGTATAGAAACTGAATCCAACCTTAGTTAGAAATGTGAACTTGGTCATTTTTATATTTAGTTCCCTTTCTTCCATAGTATGGAACTTTGATTCCACATTCTTTCTGCCATAAGTGTACAATGCACCAAGCTCTCTCTTTCTGTGATTTCCTTAATCTCATTTACATGCAATTAATGAAAATTAATTAACGGAAAGTTTTATATGCTTTCACAAAGTTATTTTATCTAATACAAGCAAAGCCTTATTAACAAAATAAACATAAATAGTGGAATTTGTCTTCAGGGACATATATATAGGATACACATATGGTAGTAAGCTACTCTCAAATAATTATACATATTTAGACATATACCCTAATAATTGCCTTATTGGATCCCATTATCTCCCAGAATCTTTCAGACCTCAGAGAGGACTCAATGTTTCCTCTAAGAGCTCTCACCTGATTAGTCAGGGGCACTAAATTAAATTTTTCTTGTTAACTCAAAACCAATTGATTTAAGACTTTAATTGTGTTGGCAAAATTCCTCACTTTTCCTATATTTCACTGGCTAGAAGCAAATCACTGGTCTCACATTCAATAGGAGGGCACAACAGAGCATGAGCAGGAGATGGTGATCATGGGGGATCATCTTATATTAATGCCTTCCACAGAGGCAGAGCCAACAGAAATTCCCAATAGCTTAGAAAAATGGTTGGAAGTAAAATAGAGTCGATATACAACTCTTAACTTTTTGCCTGACCAGAAGGAAAGATGGAGAGTAATTCCATTTACTGAGATGAGGTTACTAGGGGAAGAATATATATCAGTGGTTCTCAACCTTCCTAATGCTGCGACCCTTTAATACAGTTCCTCATGTTGTGGTGACCCCCAGACAAGTTGTTTGTCTGGAAGAGTTCTCATTTCCTCTGATCGCTCAAAATTTCAAAATTTTTGATTTTGAAAAGGTATGTATGTCTACATCAAAGTATTGCAAAATTTTTCATATATATAATCCATTAAAAATTGTGATTAGTTTTGCCAAGAATTCCAATAAATATAAAATTATTTTAGTTGCTACTTCATAACTGTAATTTTCCTACTGTCATAAATTATAATGTAAATATCTGATATGCTATATGTGTTTTCCGATGGTCGCGACCCACAGGTTGAGAACCACTATATTATAAATGTATCTAGAGGACGGGGGAAATGAAGTAATTTGTTTTGGACATGTTAAGTTTAAAATATCAATTAGACTTAAATTGTGGTACTAAGCAGATCATTCACCATTCAAGTCTGGAGCTCAGAGGAGTTGAAAAGGAGGGTTATACATTTGAGGTACATAGTATAGGTAATAGTTACAGCCACATACCTGGATAAGCTCTCTTATGAGAATGCCAACTAGAGAGAAAAGGACTGAAGTCTGGGGACTGACACACTCCCAAGTGTAGAGGTACGAAAGAGGAGACAGAGCTAGTTCAGGAAAATGGGCTTGAACATCCAGTGCGTTCCGAGGAAGGTAATCATAAATAATTATACTGGAAACCAAAACTAATAAATTTTTCAGAGTAGAATGAGTAACTAATTGTTAAGTGATCAAAAACAATGGGATTTCATATTGGCCTTAGATTTGGCAAGCTCATGGTGATTGGTTATTGGAACATGTAGGATGTAAGTGTGGTTGAATTGGCTTTAATAGGGAATGGAAGATGATGTAGTATAGATCTAATGGGATTCAATGAGGTGTTTTTCTTCTTTTATTATTATTGTTTTTATATGTGACTAGTAGCCCTGCACACGAATCCATGTGCAAGTAGCTCGCTGCTGCTTGCCTCAGCTGGCCACCCCACCCACTGCCACTGGTAGTTCTCCGCTGCTCATAGCTCATTGCCCCACCCTCCTGTAGCTCTCTGCCTGCTGCCCCGCCCTCTTGTAGCTCTTACCACTCCTAGCTTGCTGCCCCACCCTCCTGTAGCTCTCCCTGCTCCTAGCTCGCTGCCCTGCCCTCCTGTAGATCTCCACCACTTGTAGATCAGTGGTGACATTATGGTGTCCCAGCTAATTTGCATATTCCTCTATTATTATATTAGATTATTACAGTATTTTTTTATCCTGTGGAAGTGAACTACAGTGGGGCCTTGACTTACAGGTTTAATTTGTTCCGTGACGGAGCTCGTAACTCAAATTACTCGTATGTCAAATCAAAAAGTGAGCGAGTGAGACACGTGATGCTGGGCTGATGTTGTGGCATTCACTGTGACGTTCGCTGTGCCAACCAGCGGTTGGGTATCTGAAGCTGGCTCGTAACCCAAATTTTAGCTCGCAACTCAAAGCAAAAAATCGGCCAAGAGACGGCTCGTATCTCTAAAAACTCGTTAGTCGGGACACTCATAAGTCAAGGCCCCACTGTATTACATAGAAGAGTGTGTACTTACATAGTGAACAGAAAATTGTACCCATTGAAAAAGCAGGAGAGTTGTACTTTAGATAAGAACAAGGAGAATTTATCCAGTGAAATATTAGGAAATACCAACAACATGGCAGAGATGAAAGGCAAACCAGAAGGCATGGTAATGGGCACCAAGTGGAGTAGGCTGATTTGTGTTGTCTATACACATGATTAATGATTTATAATTTGTTTTTTTAAGGTTATTTCCTATAACATGAAAATCTAAACTTTTGTGACCAGAAATAATACTTTAATTTTTCAGTCATTTACATTAGAGATTAAGGAAAATGTTTTGAAATAAACCAGTCTCTCTCTTTTTTTTTTACTCTACTGGTACAAATTCTAAGCCAGCCTCTGTATCAGGGCACCTCTGACATAATTCACCTGAGGTATGAAAAGTGCTTTCTAGATTTTGCATTGACTACAAAAATGAGTAAATATACTGTTTCTTATCTCATAGAAATACAATTTCATAGTGAAATAAAACATATATAATGACTCAATACAAATCAGATGAAGGTAATATATCTATCATAATTTTAATAAATTTATCACAGCCTTTATTTTCTATTTATGATCTTTCTCATTCATTTTTTCTTTATGTATACATTTGTTTTTAATAAAATCCTAAGTTAATGGCAAACTTTGATGGAGATTTTAATTCATATTATTTTATTTAAATAACTAGGGGCCAGTGCACAAATTTGTGCACCTTGAAAGGAACTGTGGGCCGCAAGGCTGTGGTGGGCACAGGGGCAGGTCTTGGCCCATCCTCTGTGGCCCTGCCCAGCCCCTCCCGCCACGGATCCCAGTACCCTGTCTGCCGGCAGCCCTACTCCTGCCGCTGCCGCTCCCACACTCTGACAGCACCGGCTCTGCTCGCACCCCCTGATGGTGCGGAGCAATTGGGGCCAGTGCTAGCAGTGGGTCCCAGTGGGGCCAGTGCCACCAGTGGGTGCAAGTGGTGGCTGCTGCCCCAATCACCCCTCAAGAGCAGGAGGAGGTGGAGAAGCCCTCAGAGGTGATCAGGACCATCAGCCGCCTCTCACACCCACTGACGGCACCAAGTGGTTGGGATCAATGCTGGAAGCCGGCAGCGGGTGCAAGCAGGGATGGTGCCAGCAATGGGTGCAAGCGGGGCTGACACCAACAGCAGGTGTGAGCGCCAGGCGTGACCGTGGTGTGCAAGAGCAAGGAATTTTCAGTAACCACCAGAGGCTCACCCCAATGACAGTGACAAGCACCCTGCCTTGGTCTGGCACCCTCGCTCCCTGCTCCACCATCCCACCACTGACAATGCCCACCATGTTCCACGCGTGCTCCGTGGTGGTCAGCGCACGTCATAGCAACTGGTTGTTCTGCCGTTTGGTATATTTGCATATTAGCCTTTCATTACATAGGATTATTATAAAGTATTATAAGGTAAGATTAAATCTAAAAAAATATAAACAATACAAATAGTAATTTTCATGTTTATAATTTCACATATATTTCTCTTTCCATATCATGCTTTGTCTTATTACCTTGTCTATTTCATTTGATTTTTAAGAGTTACAATAATATAATATATTTGGATGTATATTTAAACACTAAGGTTATGAAGTTACTAGATTTGATTTGGGTGTTTTGTTATTCTAGGTGAACAGATTCATTTTAATTATTTTTTGAGAATCAATACATGGTGGATGAAATGAGGGAAAAAAATTTGATATTTGTTTACCTTATTTTTCAGAGATAAATAATTTCTGTTACCATGCCTTCTCTACTTATATTTTACCAAATTAAAATATTAATGCTCAGAGAACAAATTGGACCCTGTTATTAAATTAAGCATCACAATGAGGTAGAATTGAAAGGAAAGTGTGTCTTGTCAGTTGGCATTTCGAATTGCTAAGCTCTGATGACATTCCAGATAGCAAAAACATTCAAATTTAGAGCGATGTGGAAACAATGTATTTCTAGCAAGTGTGACCTAAATTCATGTGTTTGTTGAAAGCTCTAAATAAATATATTTTATTGTAATTTTATTTTTTTGTGCAAAACTTATCTTGTGAGCAGAGGACCAGATCTTAAAGATTACTTAAAAATATTGTGTCACTTAAGACTCTTTGGTAGAAAGTGACAAACATTGACTCTGCCAACTTAACTATAAAAAATCCTAAACATATTGTAGGTTTATTGGGAAGATAAAATGAGAAACAGTATGCAAAAGCAATCATCATTGCTTCACAAGTGCTCTGTAAACATTAGTTCTGAATACCAATACCTGTTAGATGAGCGAGTCTGGCATTGTGAGGTGGTGAGAAGGGAGAATAGAAAGGGGAAGGCTCCAGCCAATTCTACTGAGAGACTATCACAAAACCTCAGACAATTTGATTCTAAAGACAGATGCCATTAAATTAAAATTTAACAAGATATACAAACTGAATAGATATGAAAGTTTTAAGAAGAAATGGTCAGAGAAAATAATACTGATGTTCTATTGAGACAATAGCCTGTTCAAAACCCAGTAATTGTCTACTCTGAAATGTCTGCTAAGTTTAATGGCATAGAATATCAATCTCCTAATATCTAGAGAAGCCATGTGGCAATCACATAAGAAAGCCTCAATTTTAAAGTACTAGTATGACTCTACTGAAGTTCCCAGGAGGCTTTGCTCTGTGTGCACTTGACTAATCCTAAATTACTCTAATATTTTCCAAAGATTTTAGTATTTCACTCAATAGATTGGCCCAAGACAGAATTACACAATGTAGTAAGTCCCTACCCTTTCTGAGCTTCAGTGAAGCAGGAAAGAAGGGAAAACTTTAGTGATTTTTAAATACATGCTTTAACCTCAAGTTGAGAGTCTTTGGGAGTGTGATGATATGCTCAAATCCATTCTAACCATACAGATTATAATGTATGTCTCTGTTTGCCATAATTCATAAGTTATATTTTTCTCCATACCTTATTTAAATACTTGCCAAAATAGTTTCCAACTCATTCATTTTCCCCATCTAATTGTGGCTAATACATAGAATAGACCCAATCCTCTACTATTCCTAAACATTCGGTAAGGTAAAAACTAAAAACTGTTCTTAATAGTTATTCATAATAAATCTTTCTTAGTTCTGATTCTTTGAAAAGTGTGCAACTAAATAATATTAAATTCATTAGTCTATGAAAAAAATAATCAAATATGCTGCTGCCACTTTATTTAATATTATTTATATACTAGTGGCCCGGTGCATGAAATTCATGCACATTAAAAGGGAATTAATTAGAAGAAATATTTTAATATTGCTATTTGCCCTTTCCCTATAATAGAAGTGCCAGAGATGAAAGAAAATTAGTAAAATGTATATGAAAATCTTCCTCCTGTCAGAGTCTGGGGCACACTGTGGGACCCAGAATCAAGTCCCCGCCCACTGACAGCACCTCAGAATCATGCGAGACACAGACCCGGCCGGCCCTAATCCCATCAAGCCCCACCAGACGGGGAGTACAGCCTCAGGTCCCTCATCAAGCCCTGCTGGGTGGGAGTTGCAGCCTCGGGGACCCCAGCACATGCTGGGTGGGGGGCACAGCCTCAGGTCCCCTGGCACACCTTCAGGTCCCCTGGCCCGGCACCAGGGCAGGGGGAACGCCTTGAGGTCCCCCGTCAAGCCCCGCTGAGCAGGGGGCACAGTGTGAGGTCCCCCGACCTGGCACCAGGGCAGGGGGTGTGACCTCAGGTCCCCCGTCAAGCCCTGCCAGGTGGGGGGCATGGCCTGAGGTCCTCTGTCAAGCCCTGCCAAGCAGAGGGCATGGCCTGAGGTCCCCCAGACTGGGCTGGGGCGGGGTGCACCTTGACATCCCCCGTCAAGCCCCGCTGGGCAGGGAGTGTGGCCTAAGGTCCTCAGTCAAGCCTTGCAAGGCAGGGGCATGCCCTGAGGTCCCCAAGCCTGGGCTGGGGCAGGGTGCACCTTGACATCCCCATCAAGCCCCGCCGGGTAGGAGACGTGACCTGAGGTCCCCCATCAAGCCCCACTGGGCGGGGGGCGTGGCTTCAAGTCCCCCCCCCCCTCACCCGGACTGGCACTACACAGCCTCAGGTCCCTGCTGATCACTTATTATGGCTGATTACGGAAATCCGCCTCCTCTGTGGGTGCAGCCATCTTGTGACGGTGTTATGGCGTGAAGGTCAATTTCCATATTATATAGGATTATTTCTTTGTAAATAGCCACATTAATTTAATTCACTTCTTCATTTAGGTCATTAGTTTGCTTCTTATAAGTATTTGATAAGTGTCTAATCTCTTTGGTTTCCCCAGAATTTAGTTAAAACATGAGTGCTACCATGATGAAATGGAGGTGTAAGTATTCAGTGAAGACTAAGCATTTTATTAGTGAGTGATAGCTCTGAAACAATACTGCTCTAATTAACTAAATAGTGTTGCCTTATGTTTTCCTGAATCTATGTGACATATTGATAACCATCTGGCTTTATCACGAAAGGGCACTTTTCTAATAAAAAAAGACAAAATCACTAAAAAATATGTCTCTATTGCAAAATTTTAAAGCATAGTAAATTCTATGGGAAAAAATAATCATTATGTTATGAAATTCCTTCCTGTCATTTGCCTAAGTGATTAAGAAAATAAAAAAAACTTTTAAGGTAATTACTACTTTTAACAGCTATAAAAATAGTCTGCTTTTAAAAATTAAATAATTACTCATAATTTGAGGTTTCTAAACAAAGCGATACATAATTACTACATTGGAACATTATAATTAAGACAACACTTTAATTTAAAAAGTTTAAATAATGACAACTGGCCCCATAACATAATATTCTTGTTCTGAAAATACTAAACTTCAGTGAATCATATTGTTTTACTTTCAGACTTGCCCTGGTGACAAGGCCATATCCTCATCCCTCAATACTTGGCCTTGCCTCCATTGTCTTTCATCATATTACAAGGAATTTTTTTTTTCAATTTTCCCACTGATAAGTCAGACATACCTCATAGCTTTTTGGATGCTTTCTGCTTTGTTAGCTTTTAAAAAACCAAGGACAAGTCTAATTCAAATGACAACTTTGCATATAGTTTAAATATATGCTATCTCTCTAACTCTACTCTGTCCCAGGTGTCAAGGTACTAAAATGAGAGGGGAGAGGAAAGGTGGTGGATGTAGTTAACTTTTTACTTCACTCTGACTTACATTCTATGAAATTGTGCTTCTTCCAGTACTTTGCCAAGACTATTCAATAAGAAAAGA
Organism: Myotis brandtii; assembly: GCF_000412655.1. Lineage (NCBI taxonomy): Eukaryota > Metazoa > Chordata > Mammalia > Chiroptera > Vespertilionidae > Myotis > Myotis brandtii. Next base: position 70,328 of record NW_005355769.1, on the reverse strand, counting down.
AAAATTATTTTTCAACAGATGGTGAAAACAATACAATTCTATTGTATTGTTTATATAAATGTGAAGTGGTACCGTTGCTTTGGAAAATAGAGACAATCTTGGCAAAATCAATTCATAGTGATAGAAGCTGGGATTATTATTAATAGACTAGAGGCCTGTTGCACGAAGAGATTCATGCAATAGGCCTTCCCTTCTCTGGGCTGCAGGCACCGGTTTTCCTCTGGCTCCAGGGACCCAGGCCTTCACTCTGGCCGGAGCCACCTTCTGTCCTCTGCCTTCGCGGCCCTGGCCGGAGCCGCCTTCCGTCTTCCGTCTTCGCTGCTCTGGCTCGCCTTCAGTCTTCGCTCCGCCGCTTGGAGCCTACGTATGCAAATTAAATGCCATATTTGTTGGTGGTTAATTTGCATATCATGCTGATTAGCCAATGGGAGGCATAGCGAAGGTACCGTCAATTACCCTGTTTGTCTATTATTAGATAGGATAATAACATATTTATTTTAAATATGTATATATAACATATATATAGGAAAATATATTTTTATTATATTACAATGCCTTATTATATAAGATTACATATAATCCTACATAATAAAAGCCAAATATGCAAATTGCTCAACCAGGAGTTCGACCGCTCGCTATGATGTGCGCTGACCACCAGGGGACAGTGTGGAACATGGTGGGTGTCAGCGACGCAGTGCTGGCAGCGGGCAGCAGTGGAGGGGCTGCAGGCTCCAATGGGCTCCAATGAGAGAGGGACCGCAGCAGGATGGTGGAGCAGTTGAGCGGACGACGCCAGGCCAAGGTGGGTGCAAGTCAGGGTGCAATTGCCCCGCCAATCGCTCCTCAGACAAAGACCAGCAGGGGCGGGGTTGCCGCCCAGCTCCCAGGCAATGAGGGAGCCAGGCAGGGGCCTGCTCCTGACTGATCGCCCTGCAGGCGGGATGGTGGAGCAGGTGAGGGGGCTGCACCAGGCCATGGCGGGGTGCTAGGCGGGGCTGTCGGGTTGCAAGGCTGGGGACGTGAGCTGGGGTTGTGAGCCTGGGGCCGTGAGCTGGGGTCCCATCCCCTCAGGCCACCACCAGGGACCCCACCCATGCACTGGGCCTCTAGTTATAGGATAGAAGGGTTTATGGTTGAGAGGGGCCATATCAGGACACTGGTATTTCATATCTCATCTTGGTTGTTTGTTAGCTTTGTGATAATTCATTGAGCTGTACATTTATGTTTTGTGCATTTTTCCATATATGTATTATATTCATTAAAATTAAATAAATGACCAAAGGCATAAAACATTTCAAAACAGATATGCTATTTGGAAGATATCAGGGCTAGAACAAATTCTGAAGTTGTGCCTATTTAATTTTATTTTTTGAGACAGCATAGGAAGAAAGAAACCAGGGCTACAAGAGGAGGAAGTGGTTCCCACAGTGAAAGTAGCCAATCTTTTGCACCCGTAAGAAATAAAATAACGCATAGGGAAGTATTATGACCCAAAGTCCCCCATGGACCTGAGATTAATTGATTAGTTGATTATTTTTTCTGTGAATATATTCCTCACCACCTCCACCCTCCAATTTGCAAAGAGGGGAAGAAAAATTTCAGCATCCAAAATATAATAAAAAAATATTTTTGCTCGTGGCACAAATAGAAGATGTTTGGTGTTCATGTTATCTTTCCTCCTCTCTCAAATATTCATCAACTCCCTTCCAACTTTTTTTTTTTTTAATTGTTGGCACTATTACATATGTCCCCATTTCTTCCAGCCCCTTTCCCACCTCTAGCCAAACCCTGTCCACCCTCCCCTCTGGCCTTTATCACACTACTGTCTGTGTCAATGGGCTATGCATATATGTTCTTTGGTTTATCTCTTCACCTTCTTTCATCTAGTCTCCTCCCTCCCCCCAGCCTATCTGACAGCTGCAAGTCTTTCATGTATCCATGCCTCTGTTTCTATTCATCAGTTTATCAGTTTATTTTGCTCATTAGATTCCACATATAAGTGAGATCATATAGGGTTTGTCTGTCTCTGACTGGCTTATTTCACTTAGCATAATAATCTCCAGGTCCATCCATGCTGTCTCAAAAGGTAAAAGAGGCCAAGCCAGCATGGTTCAGTGGTTGAGGGCTGACCTATGAATCAGGAGGTTAGGACACATGCCCGGGTTGCAGGCTTGATCCTCAACCTGGGGTGTGCAGGAGGCAGCCAAACAATGATTCTCTCTCATCATTGCTGTTTCTATCTCTCTCTCCCTCTCCCTTCCTCTCTGAAATCAATAAAAATGTATCTTTAAAAAAGGGTAAAAGAGTTCCTTCTTTTTTTACAGCCACATAGTATTCCATTGTATAAATGTATCACATCTTTTTTATCAAGTGATTTACAGATGGGCAGTTGGGCTGTTTCCAGATCTTAGCTATTTTTTAAATTGTGCTTCTTGAAACATGAGTGCATCTATTCTTTCTGATTGGTGTTTCAGGATTCTTAGGATATTTTCTCAGAAGTGGGATTGCTGGGTCAAAAGGCAGTTCAGTTCCATTTTTAATTTTTTAAAGAAATCCCATACTATTTTCCACATTCTCTTTTAAAAATTAGTTATATCGAATGTCTTTCCATTCTGAAAGTGATAGACATTGAGGTGTTTTCTTAAATTGGTTATGGATTGAGTTTTTATTGTTATGCCAGATTCACTTTATTTTTTATTCCAGATATGCTTGCCTGTCGTCCTGAGAGGCCTTAGCCAGAATCATCCTTCTATTAGCTCAGGCCATTGTAGAAGCCAAAAAGCCACAGCTGCTTTCTGAGTTGCTGCAGCCACCACCGAAGTCGGAGCCTGCACAGGCTGTGCCAGCTGACAGGAGACTGCTCTGCTTTCTCTCCCACCCGCTGCACACAGGAGCTCTGGCTTCTTCAGCGGGTGCCGGGAGGGCTGTGCAACAGCACACACAGTGCCAGGGACGCAATGTCGCTTGGGGTGACTGAACAAGTGGGAAGGGAATCTAAGGCCAGCCTGAAACTTGATAGTTCTGCAATACCTTGCTGGGGCCATGCTGCTGGACTGAGAAAACAGATGGGTTTACTGGGAAGCTGCAGCCAGCTGGTTACACATTACCCTATATTTGCTCTTTCCTGCCTTTCTCTCCAATTTTTCAATCAATTTCCCAGGATCGCATACCTTCAATAAATCATTATCATGTGAGCTTGGCTGCAGGCACTGTTTTTTTAGGGAACCCAGGATGAGTCCGTCATCCATTCTGTTTTCCCCCAGCCTCTCCTCTCAATATTGACAACAGGGTTAATGGGTAGAGGCTGTTAGGTTAAAATGGAGATTTTCTGATTTAGAAGCCAGTTAATCTATATAGTGATAAAACAGTGACTTTTTTGTTCTTTATCTCCTAAATCATCCGTATTAGGTAAGTGAGCTAAATGATTCAGCCAATTATAAAAAATAAATATTTTAAAAAATCACTGAAAGGAAAATAAATTCATAGTGTTTGGTAAACAATTACTATAGAATTAAATGCATGAATAATGAATGTTATAGCTACATCTTTTTTTCTTGCTGGTTACATGTTTCTTAGTAGTTCAACATTATCATTAACCCTAAATTATCATATTGTAAAACATAATGTATTACATTACATGCACTATTTTGGGCTTAACCTCATTTACTAGACAACCTTGAGTGAAGGCCTTAACTACATGATTTTTATTGTACGGTCTTTTTAAAGCTTCATAGAGCATTAAGAAAATATGCTGACCCATCAAAGGAAGATGACATAAAGATCAGTGACAGCCCACTGGCATTCAGTCATTTATCAAAGGCTGACAAATTACTGATAATTTGTATTGATTCACCAGCTGGCTTAGTGAACTGAAAAGCCAAATCCAAATACACACTGAACTGGAATTGAAAACTTGACTGCTTTCATCAAATCAAAGTCAAGTTATATTTTACCTTATTTCTATACTTTCAGTTCTGCTTTTTTAGTAAGTTAAACAAAATCCTTGGTATAAGTGCTGTAGCTACAACTAAGTTTTTGTTCTTAGGAACCAAAGTTTTACTGAGAGTTTTACAAAGTTGCAGGAGTATCCAGCTTTTTATTTTCAAATGGAACCTTTCTACAAGGGTCACAGTCCAATTGCCTGAAGCCAGGACAAATTTACTTGTTTAAGCATAATTTCAAAATATACCTCTTGAAATTTGTGTTGCTTTTCAACACATGCTATGAGTTGATAAACTTAACATATTCCTTTGTAGACTGGAAAAAAGCTCATATGTTTTTGCCAATAACCTATCATTTCATATGTGCTATAAAAATGTAAATAAAATAGTCCCCCTTATCTCTGGGGGATAATTCCAAGACCCCCAGTGGATGCCTGAACCATGGGTAGTCTCAAAATTGAATATAATATGTTTGTTTTCCTATACCTACATACCTATGCTGAAATTCCATTTATAAATTAGGCACAATAAGAGATTAACAATAACAACTAATAATAAAACAGAGCAATTATAAAAATATACTGTAATAAAAGTTATGTGAATAGCTTTGGGGCCATCATTAGGAAACATAATGTTTATTTAAATACAAGCACTGTGATACCATGACAGTCAATTTGATAAATGAGAAAGCTACTAAGCGACTACAGGGCGGGTTTGCATATGCAGCATGGATTCACTGATGAAGGAATAATTCACTTTCCATGAGGATTGAAGCAAGATGACCAGAAATTTCATCACACTACTCAGAAGGCAGCACACAATTTAAAACTTATGAGTTGTTTATTTCTGGAATTTTCCATTTAATATTTTTGGGTGAAGATTGGACATAGGTAATTGAAAATGTAGAAAGTGAAACCCATGAAATTTGATTCTTAATTTTCCAATGTAATAAATGAAGATATTGCTTTAGCACTCTTTAAGTCAGTGAGCATCCAGAAATAGCAAAATTTAAAATACTATATCAATAAAATTGTAGTTAGTAAAAGTTTATTATTGTTTTTATTAAAAATATTTAATGTTCACATTATTGCAGGTGTTCCCCTTTCCCTCACCCTTTGCCCACTTCCACCCTTCCCGCTCCTCCCTCCCTTGACATTTACAAACTATGGTAACAGTAAACCTCACATGTGCCAGAATGGCTGCTATCAATAAATCATCAAACAACAAGTACTGGTGAGGATGTAGAGAAAAGGGAACCCATGTGCACTGTTGGTGAGAATGCAGACTGGTGCAGCCACTGTGGAGTTTCCAAAAAAAAAAAAAAGAAAGAAAGAAAAAAGAAAAGAAAAGACAAAGAAACTGCTGCCTTTTTGCCTTTTGATTCAGCAATCCCACTTCTGGGAATATATCCTAAAAATCCAGAAACACCAATCAGAAAGAATATATGCACCCATATGTTCATAGCAACATTATTTACAATAGGCAAGATCTGGAAACAGCCAAAGTGCCCATAAGTAGATGAGTGGATAAAAAGGCTGTGGCACATTTACACAGTGGAATACTACACAGCTATAAAAAGGAAGGATCGCTTACCCTTGAGAAAGGATGAATGGACCTGAAGATTAATATGCTAAGCCAAATAAACCATTCAGAGAAAAGTTTAGTCTGCCCATAAGAATAGCTTGTGAACTGGGAGATTTCAAACCCAAACTAATATGAAGGTCAAGTGCATAATGTTATAGGATGGCTTATAAAGTGAAAATGAAGAAGTTGTTTAACCTTTACAATGATTGGTTATTACAAGGGGGTTTCCAGATGGCAGGGGATTAGTTTAAAATGTTTATCTTACACTATTTTAGGAAGATGACTTAAGATGTTTTGTTATCAGAAGTATTTATAAGAAATCAACTAAGTTAAATTTCACTTATATTTATAAAATAAGCCAGATTTAGTTTTGCTTACAAGGCTTACATGATTTTGTTTGCTTGGGGGATTCTCAACTTTGGTCTTCGTTTTGTTTACTTCAGTATCAAAAGGCTGCTATTAAAACATTCATTGGTTTTGAATGACCAAAAATGAATGTAATGTCTTTTATATATTAATCACTTTATAAAGGCATTAACATCTTTGATTCAGAATAGAAATTATTTATAAAGACATAATATACTAATTTTTACATATTGGAGTCACAAAATATTTCAACATGCCTTAATCATCCTAAAATTGCATACAAAGATGTGATGTTATTGTTGTTTGCTCTATTGGCCCAGAGAGATTAAAGTAAAATAATGTAGAGTTTTCTTTAAAAAAAATCAAGTAAACACAGGTCAGATAGAACTTAGTATCATTTGACTCCATTAGGCATAGCATATGCTGTCCACAAGCACATTTGGTCAGTTTTTCACATTGGCATCACTTGCATAGACTCTTATTTGTGCTACAAGACTTCTTTAATTTAAAGGGTCTTTTCAAGGTGTATTTAATGTTGATTATGTTTTCACAGATGTAAAAATGTCTTCTATCCTTTTAAGTTATTTGTATGTTTGAAATATTTAATAGAAAACATCTATTTATGAAGTAAAATTCAAAGACAGAGGTCTTTTCTTCTTGTGGTTTTAATGTCATAAAGGATTTAAATTATATTTCACTAAACTTCTCCATATTATAAAAATCACATTTCCTTTGAAAATTGAAACTTTCTCAAAAAATGGTAATGTGTATAGAATTAAGGCAAATATATATTATCATGGATCGGTGGGTCCCTTTAGGGCTACCAGCTGTCACAGGTTTGGGTCATGGTTCAAGGAATAAGCTTTTTTGGAAAAAGGGGGAAAAGTCATAAGACCAGGTTAGCAGCACGAAGATCTCTCAGTCTATCAACTCATGCAGAGAGTTCCCCAGCCAACTCTTGAACATGGTGCGGGGTTCCTTTTTTTGGGGAAGACCCTTTCTCACTGCGAGTTCCCTTTTAATACGGTAATTGAGGGGATGATACTTTCCCATTGGGAAACCACTCTGGCAGCTCAACATTGGACAGTGCCAATTTAGGTGGCAGCTCTTCAGAGGAATTGCCTGGGTAGCCAGCTGATCTGCACCTGGAGGGTGTAGCAGCCAGCCCTTTGGAGCCTGCACGTGTTTACCCCTGTGTGTTGAGGAAGCCAAGAATGTTGTAGGAAACTAGGCTTGGGCACCAACCCTGCCGCTGGGAGAAGTGGGAGCCTCCTTCATTTAACTTGTGGTCTTGGCAACTCAGGGTCCTGATTTAGGTCATTTTTCAGAATATCTTGTTCCTTGCAAAGCATATTTTATCTTACCTGATAAACACACAGGCTTTTTAAAGCTAAATAGACAAAACTAAGCTCTGGTGAGATTTGTTAAGTACATTTTAATTAATTTATTTTGACCTTTACAAAATAGCTAATGATTCAAAACAAGATTTTTTAAAAGAGGAGAGAGTATATTTTGAAGTTAGATAAGCTTAGCTAGTTGCTTTAGAAATACTTCAGAAATAAAGGGAAGTTACACATGTTATGGGAATTATTCATTAATTTTGTTAGTTTTGTGATGAACGGTACTATTAAACATTTTTGTTTTGTTAATCCTCGCCTGGGGATATTTTTCCATTGATTTTTTTTTATTTTATTTTTTTTAGGGAGAGTGGAAGAGAGAGGAAAAGACAGAGAGAAACATCAATGTGAGAGAAACACATCGATTGGTTGCCTCCTGCACGTGCCCAACCAGAGCTTGGGCTGAGGATGAGCCTGCAACCAAGGTACATGCCCTTGACTGGAATCGAACCCAGGACCCTTTGGTCTGCAGGCTGATGCTCTATCCACTGAGCCAAAATGGCTAGGATTTGCAAAAGCTTTTAAAAGGAAAGTTGTTATACAAAACTTTAGTGAAAGAAAAGCTTATTTTCAGAAAAATTTTCAGTGTTTTTTGTTTATAAATATCAAAGACATTAATGGTCACAAATGGCTGAGATTTGGAGATATAAAGAAGAAATAGCTGTGGCATCATCATATTAAAATACCACTCATCAAATCAGGACTAATGTTTTTAGCACATTCCCATTAAAATAGAATGTGTAAGTCCATATAGTCAAATATCAAGTATGTGACTCTGGTACATGGTACTCAAAGTCATTAGGGTCATTTCACTCTTTAAGTCTACTGAATCATCCTTTTAAATCCATGTCAAAATGCTGAATTATAGTCAGACTCCTATTGCTTCCATTTTGAAGCGACTCATAAAATATTTATTTTTGAATTCCAGATATAAGAGATGTTCAATACCTCAGCAATTTAGTAGCTTATGGTTTGATTTTGCAGGTTACTATTGCCTTGGTTTATAGGCAGGTTTTTAAAAACAATTCAAGTGGCATTAAAATAAAAGCACAGAGGAGATATAAAGGAGATATATATTGCAGTGTAATTTTCTGGTCCATTTTATAGGGAATTGCTACTCTACTTAGGTATTTCAATTTGATGAACTCAAACATTTGAAGTATACATTTCCCTACCAATGACAGAGATATTTTCTTTGAAATAGATTGTGTTTTGTTTTTTAACATTCCATTCGACTCCTACAACACAACAGCTGTTTCACTTGTGGGCTTCTCTATAAAATCCATGAGAAATGAAAGAGAACTGACATTTGGGCAGAGTTCAATCCAAATATATTCACATGACAAGGACTCTTATTTTCTGTTCCTGTTGACACCAGCCGTGCAGAGTCACAATTCAGTCACATTCCCCAAAATAGAGTATTCATGTCCATGGAACATCACAGTGTATGAGCGGTCGGAGCATTTCCATGACCTGAAGCCACAGTCCTACAGCCTGCTGCTTCAGTAACTGCCACAGTTTTACAATGAGCACAGAGTTCCAGTCGCAAACACATTACATTGCTGATTCTATATCAACCGAATGGGAAAAAAATCGCAAACTCTTCCAATTACCTTTCATACTTGCCACAATTTTGACATTTCTTCCCTGAGTATCTAAGTTTATCTCAAGAGACCAATATTTATATTTAACATTTCTCTAAGATAAACATATAAAACATACCTAAAAAGTAAATCCAAAGATAAAAAATCTAGCCTATTACTGAACATTGAATTAAGCCAGATATTCCACTTTTTTTAACTGTTAGGAAAAATTTTTTCAGTATCTTCCATAGAACTAAAACCTATTATAATTTTTGGTCAGCTATTAATAATTTTTTAAGTAGTTTAACCTATCATAGAGTGAAAAGAAGAAAATCTTTAAACATCTAACTTCTGGAAACCTCATGTTTATAGCCTGAAAATCAGACTCAAATACTCTAGGTAGTGGATTTTAAGCCCAGTTTTAGAACAAAGGATCCACAACATTCTGACTTTATTACAGCTCGTTTTTAAATATAAAATTTATACAGCACTTTCACATCATCTAATAAATTTCTGTAATAATATTATGAGATAGGTATAATTACTTAATGGATTAACAAATAGTGTTCAAAAAGGTAAAGTTTCTCTTGTAAGGCCACAAAGCCAATTAGCAATAAGTAGGATAATAAAGCCCAAATTTTTAACTTAAAGCATTTTCTCTGCTTCTTTCCCCCCCTTCTCCACTTGTTTCTCCTCCCCCTCCTTTTTTACTTTCAGCCCTTAGGCTTGAGCATTTTCTAAGGCAAGTTCCAAAGTCAGTTTCTTTAACTTATTGAACAATTCATCTCCTATGCTAATTTTCAAATAAAATAATTCTATTTTCTATAACTTTTTTTGTTGTTGAATTCAGATGTTTGAAATTTTGGTTAACTCCCATCTGATGCTGTTTAAGTCACACATTTCTAAACTATTCCTTCTACTTTTAAGCACCTGGCTAATGAAGAATATCCAGAAGAGGATGACTCGGTAGGATTCTTAGGTCCTGCCCGCTCAATGCCCCTCTGCTTTGATCCATATTGCTAATTTCTGCCTTTGATATCATCACTCAACAATATTACAAATACTTTGAAGAAAGGCATTAATTAATATTTCCAAAAACTTGTCTGATGATAAACTAATGTTATCATTAGATGAAATGTTAGTTTTCTCCTTCCCAGCTACTTAACTTCCCAAATAAAAGATGTTAAACCAATGGGAGGGACATTATCAAAACCCAAATATATGGAAAATGGGAATAACAGGTTGGTTGGAAAGTTTTTCAATTATTTAAGTACATCACTGTGAAATGTCTCCATGTTTCCAAACTGTGAAAGATAGTTTTTCTTTATCACATGGCTAAGACTTCAGAAAATAGTAAAGCTTCCCCGCTTATTTGCCTTATCGCTATCAGAGCACCTGGGATCTGACTTTTGTCAGCTCTTCTTATCAAAGCCTTTAAAGGTGGAACCCCATTTTGTTCCCTGGACTTCAGATACACTTCATTGTCTCAAAGTCTTGCAAGGCTTTCTCTAATGTGGTAAGAATGCTTTCTCTTCCATGACTCTACAATGATATATTTCTGGCATTTTAAAATAATTTACTTTTCTGCGTGTGTTTGAAATGTAATATTTTTCTTCCTTTTCCCTTAAAAATTAAACTAGAAAAACATTCTGCTTTTAGTGATGTTGAAGACAATTAACTTTATCGACTCTACCCCAATTTTAAAATGTTTCTTTTAAAATTTCTCCATTCTTCCCTCTGTTCCTCCTGTCTTTTCTCCCAATCTTCTCTCCTTCCACAATGCGTCTGAATTTGCTGTATGAAAACAGCCAAGTGAGAAACAAGGATTTTAGTTATTGCTGTGTGACTTCTTATTTGGCCTTTAACAAATTACTCAACCTCTGGATGTCACATTTTCTTCACAATTATAATAAAGAAAGTATTATCACTATTTTAGAAGGGTTTGTAAAGAATGATATGCCTAGAAAACATAAAGCAAGTTGTAAATAATAATTAAATTTGTGAACTCTAGCTAAAAAATATTCACGTTACATTTTCAGAATAAGAGCATAAAAATTTTATACCACTATTTCACTACTATATTGATGAATAAAATTCATCCTAAAAATCACATACAGTAAACCCTTGATTTTGCAGACCTTCATTTAACAGACTTCTGACTTAATGGGAAAAAGTTCCTATCCATATATCATATGTGAAAATTAACACCATATTATGCAAAAATTCTAAACAAAATACCAGCAAACTGAATATAAGAGTACATCAAAAAATATCAAGTGTAGTTCATTCCAGGGGCACAAGGATGGTTCAACATATGCAAATTAATCAATGTAATCGATAGGATACAATATTCATTTAAATAAAACATTCAATAAAATAGGAATAGTAACTCAACATAATAAATACCTGTATGATAAACCCTCAGCTAATATCATACTCAATGGTGAAAAACTGAAAGTTTTTCCTCTAAGATCAGGAACAAGACAAGGATGTCTACTCTCACCACGCTTATTCACCAAGTGCTGGAAGTTCTAGCCAGAGCATTAAGGCAAGAGAAAGAAATATAAGGCATCCAAATAGGGAAGGAAGAAGTCAAATTGTCACTTTTTGTAGACAATATGATTCTGTATATAGAAAGCTCTAAAGACTCCACCAAAAAAACTATTAAAAACAATAAACAAATACAGTCAAATTGCAGGATACAAAATCAATGTGCAAAAATCCATTGCCTTCCTATATGCTAACAACAAAACTTCAGAAAAAGAAATGAGAAAAAAATCCCATTGCAATTGCAACCAAAATAATCAAATATCTAATAATAAAATTAACAAAGAATATGAAAGACATAGATACTGAAAAGTATGAAGCATAATTAAAAGAGATTTAAAAAGATACAACCAAATGGAAAAATATCCCATGTTCATGGATTGAAAAAATCAATATAATTAAAATGGCCATATTATCAAAGGCAATATACAGATTTAATGTATATTAAATCCCCATCAAAATCCCAATGTATTTTTAAAAAATAGAATGAGAAATCATCAGATTTGTAAGGAATCACAAAAGACCCCAAATAAACAAAGCACTCCTGTGAAAAAAAGAACGAAGCTGGAAGTATCATGCTATTTGACTTCAAAGTATACTACCGAGCTACAATAATCAAAACAGCATGGAATTGGCAGAGAAACAGACACACAGATCAATGGAACAGAATAGAGAGTCCTGCTATAAAATCATAGATATATGGACAGCTAGTTTCAACAAAGGAGCCAGAAACGCACAATGGAGTAAAGATAGTCTCTTCAATAAATGATGCTGGGAAAACTGGAAATCCACATGCAAAAGAATGAAATGGATTCTAGTATGCCCCCATGTACAAAAATTAATTCAAAATGGATCAAAGACCTAAATATAAGAACCTAAATAATGTCACATTGAAGAAAATATAAGTACCAAACTTACAAACCTTGGTCATAGAGAACATTTTATGAACTTGACCCCAAAGGCAAGGGAAGTAAAGGCAAAAATAAATGAATAGAACTATATCAAACTAAAAGCTTCTGCATGGCAAAAGAAAATGACAACAAAACAAGAGGCAGCCAACCAGATGGGACATGATATTTGCAAATAGTACCTCTGACAAAGGTTTACTTTCCAAAATATATAAAGAACTTACAAAACTCAACCCAAACAAACAAACAACCCAATCAAAAGTGGACAGAGGACCTGAAAATACACTTCTCCCAAGAAGACATACAAACAGCCAATAGATATATGAAAAGATGTTCAACTTCACGGGCAATTAGGAAAATGCAAATAAAAACTATAAAGAGATACCACCTCACACCTGTTAAAGTGGCCATTATCAACAAAACAAGCAATAACAAGTGATGGAGAGGTTGTGAAAAAAAGGGACCCCTCATTCACTACTGGTGGGAATGAAGACTGGTACAACCACTATGGAAAGCAGCTTTTCAATTCCTCAAAAAAAAAAAAAAAAAAAACAACCACCTCAGCCTGCTGGGGTATTCAGAAAATATAAATACAATTAAAAAATTATCTTGCGGTTCAGTGGTTGAGTGTTGACCTATGAACCAGGAGGTCATAGTTTGATTCCCAGTCAGGGCATGTACCTGGGTTGTGGGCTCGACCCCCAATGTGGGGCTTGCAGGAGGCAGCCAATCAATGCTTCTCTCTCATCACTGATGTTTCTCTCTCTCTCTTTCGCTCTCCATTCCTCTCTGAAATTAATAAAGATAATTATTTTTAAAAAATTATCTCATTTAAAGAAGCAGTTAAAAACTAATCTATAGAAAAAATAAAATAGGAATTTAATAGGATAATTTTGGAAAACTGAAACCATGTTTAGTAACCATTCAAATGTATAATAAGTTCAACAATTTTATGCAACTATTCAACTACTAGTAAATATTGACCTAAAAGGATATCATGTTACAAATATACCATATCAGTTGTATCTAATGTCAAATTTTTGAAGTGCTTTTAAAAATGTCAGTTTTCATCTAGCATTCTTTATGTGCTATAATGATGCTGTCATTTACATGCACTATACATTGCATCCTCAGGTGACTCATTTTTAGGTAAATAAGTTTAGGCAGAAGTAACATCAAGTGACCCAGGTTACTGTCCTATGACACAGACAGCCAGGGATCAATAGAATGGATGGAATTTAATTCAGGTCCATTTGATTCCATTGTCTGTGTTACATGCATCACCCATGGATCCAGATAATTGCAGAATTTGCTTTGAATGGCTGTCTATTGTACCTTCTGCCTATTACCACTAAGCTAGCAAGATTTTTGTGGAGCTATAATTTATGTAGTTTTTATTATGTGGATAATTCTTTTGTATCCTTTACATTTTAGAAAATTATTATAAAATTCAAAAATCTTTTCAAATTACATCCCCTTTCTTCTCAGCATATCCTTTTTAAAAGCACTAGGTGCCAATTTGAGTGGTGCAAATTAGCAGACAGCTTCATTTCATCCAAAAGTTGAACTTAACTATGATCAAGCTAGGAATTTTAGGTTCACTTTCCCTTCTTATTTCATAAATAAATTTTAAACCGTACACATTACACATTTTATTTCTCAAAAACTTTTATGATAGCCCTAACCTGTTTGGCTCAGTAGATAGAGCATTGGCCTGTGGACTGAAGGATCCCAGGTTTGATTCTGGTCAAGGGCATGTACCTTGGTCGCTGGCACACACCCAGTAGGGAGTGTGCAGGAGGCAGCTGATCGATGTTTCTCTCTCATCAATGTTTCTGACTCTCTATCCCTCTCACTTTCTCTCTATAAAAAAATCAATATATATATATACACATATATATGTATGTATATATATATAAACTTTTATGATAGTAAAGACAAATAATTATGAAAGTATAATTGGTAATCTTTCTCTACAAAATAATGAAACTAGGTTATATTTGTTATCATTTAAAGTGAATGTATAGCTCAACTTTTATTAACTTTTGGATAATGTGTTTAGTAGATAAAGTCATATGAAAAAGTCAAATAAAATATAACACCTTCATTTATTATTTCCTATTATAAAATATAACTCTAGATACATAAAATAGCAATATTGATCATGTCTATATCATTGGAACATTGTCATTGTTTTCAGAAAAGAAAAGATTATAATACCCAACTTTGAGCTCAATGGCCTCTTATGTAAGTTTTTTAAGATCTAGTTTCATATACTTAGGCAGTCTAAATATACATAGGGACACCTAGCAATAGACAGTAATATTTCAAATTCACAATGAGACATGCAGCTCTGACATTAGTGCTGTAATCCATTTTGCAGGCATGCACATGTGTGTGTGAGAGAGAGAGAGAGAGAGAGAGAGAGAGAGAAAGAGAGAGTTCAGCTGTGATGAAGAGTGCAGAGTTCATATAACTGATATTTTTTCAGTAGTTCAACTGTAGATCTTGTGAAGAATTACAAACAGGCTCTGCTCTCTGAATTTCAATAATAATGAACAAATTTATTTCATGCAATGAAATTAACATTTGAATTCTGTCAAAGCTGAATATATGTTTTCCATGGGCCTGACCATTACATTGTATTTAAGAATAAAACATTCTGGCTTGTAATTAAGCTTTTCTGAATGCAGGTTTAGCTCTCTCTTCCATAAATTTAAACCCAAAAATTAATTATGAGGAAGTCCATGGAATTGTATTAACGTCTTACTTGTTTCATGATTGACCATAAGTAAAACATTTTCCATTTGTTTACTCCTATATAAATGATAATAAAGAAGCCATTTTAACTAATATTCAGTTTTTTTCTACAGCAATCCCAATTAAAGCACTCAAGAAAACAATCTAGCCCTAGCTGGTTTGGCTCAGGGGATAGAGTGTTGGCCTGCTGACCCAAGGGTCCCAGGTTCCATTCCAGTCAAGGGCACTACTTGGTTGCAGGCTCCTCTCTGGCCCGGGCCTTGGTCGGGAGGCATGTTGGAGGCAACCAATTTATGTGTTTTTCTCACATTGATATTTCGCTCTGTCCTTCCCTCTCTCTTCCACTCTCTCTAAAAATCAATGGAAAAATATTCTCAGGTGAGGATTTAAAAGAAAGAAAAGAAAAGAAAAGAAAAGAAAAGAAAAGGAAAGAAAAGAAAAGAAAAAAAAGGAAAGAAAAGAAAAAAGAAAAGAAAAGAAAAAGGAAGAAAAGAAAGCAATCTAATAAAACTATTTTATACATGAAGGATCTGAGAACATTTAAAATATATCGAAAATAGAAATATTAAAATTAAAAGAGCCAAAACAAAATTACCTTTTGACAAGTAAGAGTATAAAGGAAAGCTATATTGCTTTTTTCAGTAGGAAACCACTATCAGAAAAATTATTTTCTCCTACTGATTTTCATTGTGAACAAACAAGCTTATTTGCTTTCAAATAAATATAATAGTTTAATATTTATATCTTATGACCTGCTCAGGAAACACAAAATATAGCAAACTAGATTATTATGCATAATTCTAAAAGATTATTTATACTGATAATTCAGTAAAAACATCCCTTTGTGTTGTTTCCTAAAGATCACTGCCTATTGATAGGTGTTTTTAGATGCATTTAGGAACCTGTTCTTAATAATATGGTGACTGAATGTCATAGATATGTGTAAGATTATCTTGCCTTTTCACTTGCTCCATTTTTTTTTGTTTTTTATTTTTATTTTTTTTTATTAAATCTTTATTGTTCAGATTACATTTGTTCCTCTTTTTTTTTCCCCCATAACTCCCCTCCTCCCAGTTCCCACCCCACCCTCCGCCCTCACTCCCCACCCACTGTCCTCATCCATAGGTGCACGATTTTTGTCCAGTTTCTTCCCGCATCTCCCATTCCCCTTTCCCCCCCAAGAATAGTCAGTCCATTCCCTTTCTATGTCCCTGATTCATTATAATCACCAGTTCATTCTGTACATCAGATTATTTATTCACTTGGTTCTTAGATTCACTTGTTGATAGATGCATGTTTGTTGTTCACAATTTGTATCTTTACCTTTTTCTTCTTCCTCTTCTTAAAGGATACCTTTCAGCATTTCGTATAATACTGGTTTAGTGGTGATGAACTCCTTTAGCTTTTCCTTATCTGTGAAGCTCTTTATCTGACCTTCAATTCTGAATGATAGCTTTGCTGGATAAAGTAATCTTGGTTGTAGGTTCTTGGTATTCATCACTTTGAATATTTCTTGCCATTCCCTTCTGGCCTGCAAAGTTTCTGTTGAGAAATCAGCTGACAGTCGTATGGGTATTCCCTTGTAGGTAATTGAGTCTCTTTCTCTTGCTGCTTTTAAGATTCTCTCTTTGTCTTTTGCTCTTGGCATTTTAATTATGATGTGTCTTGGTGTGGTCCTCTTTGGATTCCTTTTGTTTGGGGTTCTCTGCGCTTCTTGGACCTGTAAGTCCATTTCTTTCACCAGGTGGGGGAAGTTTTCTGCCATTATTTCTTCAAATAGGTTTTCAATATCTTGCTGTCTCTCATCTTCTGGCACCCCAATTATTCTGATGTTTGTACGCTTGAAGCTGTCCCAGAGGCTCCTTACACTATCTTCGTATTTTCGGATTCTTTTTTCATTTTGCTTTTCCGGTTGGGTGTTTTTTGCTTCTTCGCATTTCAAATCTTTGGCTTGATTCTTGCGCTCCTCTGGTCTGCTATTGGGTGTCTGTATAATATTCTTTATTTCAGTCCGTGTATGCTTAATTTCTAGTTGGTTCTTTATCATAGCATCGAGGGTCTCATTAGTTTTCGTGACTCTCTCCTCAAGTTTATTGACAGCTTCTAGCACATTTTTGCAAGCCCTCAAAATTGCGATTTTTAGCTCTATATCCTCCATTTCTGTCATGTTTTTTTGTCTCCGCATTTTTTATGCTTTCTTGGTGCACCCCCTAGTGGTCTTTGTGCGCAGTCTTGTTCTAGTTGAGCCTTGATTGTTGTAGTTAATACTAGAGGGATTTGACCACCAGGCCGACTGGCTGTGTGAATCAGCTGTGTCTGCCGCGGAAAACTTCTGTCCTCTGGGGAGGTGCTAATCTAGCCTTTGCCTGAGGCGATCTGGCAAATGGCTCTGCGCAGGGCTTGGGCGGGGCGGGCTCAACAGGGCGGGCGGAGGGAGCCGTTATGGTGCCCTCAGTCCTGTTCCCAGAGGCTCTGCTTCTCAGAACCCCCGGAACCGCTGCAAACCTCGGAGGGAAAGCTGCCTTCCAACTGATGCCAGACACTCCCGCTTCTCCCGTTTGGGTCCGAGTCCCCAGCGATTCGCCCGTATCTGGAGCTCAGAGTCTGAGACTCCCCCCTGACCGAAAACGACAACCGCGCTCTCAGCCACCAGCCCGCTTTGCGCGCGCACCTCCGCACCTGAGTATTTTCCACACTGCGCCTCCTCTGAGCCTCGGTGTGCTGTTATTTTTCCTTCTAGTTGAAGAGTCTCTCCTCAGCCAGCCTTCCTGTGGTTCTGGGTGATGTCCGTTCCGTCTTTTAGTTGTATTTTCAAAGTGGTTGTTTGCGGCAGCAGTCTCCGGTGTTTACCTATGCCGCCATCTTGGTCTCCTCCATCAACACTTGCTCCATTTTTAATGGAACCTTCCCAACATTAAAATATGCTCAATGGATATATTCCTAGTAGTAGGATTATTAGGTCAAATGGGAGTTCCATTTTTAATTTTTTGAGGAAACTCCATACTGATTTCCACAGTGGTTGCACCAGTCTGCATTCCCACCAGCAGTGCAAGAGGGTTCCTTTTTCTCAGCAACCTCGCCAGCACTTGTCGTTTGTTGACTTGTTGATGATAGCCATTCCAACTTTTTCTCATAAATTCCTTACAGCAATCCCTTTAGCATTTCTTGTAATGCTGGCTTGGTGGTGATGAACTCCTTTAGCTTTTCCTTATCTGTGAAGCTCTTTATCTGACCTTCAATTCTGAATGATAGCTTTGCTGGATAAAGTAATCTTGGTTGTAGGTTCTTGGTATTCAGCACTTTGAATATTTCTTGCCATTCCCTTCTGGCCTGCAAAGTTTCTGTTGAGAAATCAGCTGACAGTCGTATGGGTATTCCCTTGTAGGTAATTGAGTCTCTTTCTCTTGCTGCTTTTAAGATTCTCTCTTTGTCTTTTGCTCTTGGCATTTTAATTATGATGTGTCTTGTACAATAGCTAAGATTTGGAAACAGCCTAGGTGCCCATCAGCAGATGAATGGATTAGAAAACTGGTACATCTACATAATGTAATACTATGCTGCTGTAAAAAAGAAGGAATTCTTACCATTTACAACAGCATGGATGGACATGGAGAGCATCACGCTAAGTGAAATAAGCCAGTTGGAGAAAGATAAATATCATATGATCTCACTCATTTGTGGAATATAATCAATAACATAAACTGATAAACAAAAGTAGAGTCAGAGGGGGAAAAATATTTTAGAATATAATAGAAGTAATCCTGTTTTTGCAGATTTTTAATATTTCCTACAACTTTTTTGATATCATCCTATGTTAGTACAGTTTTGGTAATATTATTATACTTCAAATCTTTTTTTTTCTTGAAATTTAAATTTTTATTGCATGTAATATTATTATCTGTAAGATCATCTTTCTTGAATAATTGGTATTTATTGCATATAACATTATTATATTTAAAATTGTTTTTCTTGAAATAAAAAAGTAATAATAAAATAAAAAATATGCTCAATGCTCTTCTGTTTAAAACAAAAAAAAACTTCCTCTTGATCCCAGTTTTTGCTCCAGAACTCTGGTACCCTTCCCTAACTTTTATTTCTTTTGTTTTCACTGAGACTATTTTATTTGAAAACAATATCAAGAAGAAAGAAAAAACTTTTTGATGTCTTTGCTGTTTCCTGCTTCTGGAAGATGTGTAATATGCATATGCATGGAAATGAAGATATACATATATTAATTAATCCCATCCAAACTTTCTAAAGTGTGTTTTTCTCAGCTATTCTTTTTGTTTTTTGCAAGGTTATTACCACTAGTTGGAAATACTAGTTGTTTACCTTTTGTTTAAAGTGCTCTTTCTAATTTCTTATTTCAAGAGGAAAAGTCATTATCATAGTAAGTTGGCATTGTCTGAACAATTGACCCACCTTCTCCTCCTCCTTTTCTTTCCTTAAAGGATTATTGAATGCCCTCTGAGAAGTACTTGCTGAGGATGCAGAGCAAAATTATACACATTTCCTGCTGTCAAGAAGTTTATTATCTGCTTAAGAAAACAGTTTGAAAGTTTTAAGCTAGAATATGACTATCATTTCAGAAAGATTCTCTTAACAACTTTGCAAAAGATAAAGGATTCAGGGAGGCCAGTTTAGTGCCTACTGAAATTATTTAGGAATATATAATGCAGAAGGTATAGGGGACAGAAAAAGAAAGAAGCATTCTAGGGGGGGCGGGGAAAGAAAAGATGAACCTGTATAGAGCAAATATTGGAATCTGAAAGTGGGCAGAGGAGGAAGTGGGCAGAGGAGGAAGCAGCCTAAGACAGAAACCCGCATTTAATACTTAGAGATGTAAGAGGGAACATGATCAAGAAGTATCCTGAAAGCCAATGAAGAAGAATGTCAACAGAAGCAGGATCTACAGTGTTGACTAAAGTAGGATCGGTAAGGTAAGGCAAGCACCAAAACATTTCATTCAACTAGGGGATATTGTTGACAGTTTTCTGAAGTAGCTGTGGTGTTTGATGTTTTAGGCCTGGTTAGAGTATTTTGAAGAGTTAGTTCCAGGTGAGAAACTGAAGACAGCATAGTATGTGTCAGAGGAAAGGCCAGTAGAGAAGCTGAAATAATATTCTTTCCTTAGGAAGAGATGAGAAAAATGGGCTGTTTGTACAGCAAATATTAATGACTTTATAAATAAAAGATTAAGCGAGTTGCCATTTATTCAATATCTTTTTATTTAGTCCTATGATATATACTATTATGTTCTGATTGCTGAGAGCAACATTCATGGAGCAATGAACAAGAAGAGGTCATTGTTTTCATTAGAAGGATTAAAAGTAAAAGTTAATGCACTAGATAATTTCAGAAACTGGTAACCGCTGTGGGGAAAATGTGGTAGAACTTGATTGGGAAGCAGGAGGATAGTTCACTTTGGTGATTTATGTAGGACTTGAGGAGATGAAATGTGAAATGCCTGATTGAGCAGGAGGTTTTGTGTGGGCTTCCCAGTGCAGGAGCAAAGTTGGCATGTGTGTGAGGAACAAATAAAAGTCGATTTTAAAGGAATGAGATCTATATTTTTAGAGATTCACTTATTTCCATAGTTTTTTCATTTAATTTGATCAATATTCATTCACCAAGACCTTTACATATGTCAACACTAGGAGCTGTGCACACATCAGCTGAGGGAACAATTTTTTACTATTTGTTCAGCTACTTATTAGTTTAGTGAAAGAATATGTATTAAAACTTTCTAATAAAAACACTTATTTCACTAAAAATGCCTTCACTACTGAAGGGACACTAAAGTAGAAACAATTGTCTAATACAAAGGCCATACTATCCCCAAGTTCAATGAAGAACACCTGTGATGCCCAAAAGTGATAGAACCCTAGGAAGAAATGTTGTTTCCTCACTGCTTCCAGTCTAGGTCTACTGTCATTTTTGAACAAAAACCACTAGCTCTTTCTTCCTGATTATCTTTAAAAGATGGATATAATGAAACCCAACATCTATTTACTGCTTTATTTTGTTTACAACCAAACTATCTTTCTTCTGAAAACACTTCATTTTTTATTAATTTAAGTTGCTTGCAAATTTTTAAAAATATTTTTGGACCATTCAATGCTCCTAATTTCTCTACCATCCCATTTCTCAGTTTCAATTTATGAATCTCAGTTTGAATACACTCCCTTTTAATCCGTGACAGAAACCACTATGCTTGAATTATCCATTCCTCACTTCATTATTTTTTTCTCTAGTCAGGTTGGAAAATATCTATAAAAGCTGCCAATGACATACATTTCGTTATTCCCAAGAAATTTTCTAGTGTTATTTTTATCTAATTTTATTACAGAGCAAAATTTATCACACTTGGTTGTTCCTTACCTCATGATAACTGTGGTAGCCATGGAGAATGGACTTGTGGCCAAACTGTAAGGAGTGAAAGTGTATAATTTTTACTCCTTCACCTCATGCTCATCTTGAAAGATCCCTGGACAACTGAGAGAGGCAAAGGGGCAGAATCTAGCCCCGTCTTACTTACAGGGCCTCCTCTAACAGCAATCTCTGCTGCATGGATTGCTCTGGCGCAGTGGGTTGGCTCTGATTATGTCAATTCCATATCACAGTCTGACAGCTTCCCTTGTATAAACCTGCTTCCACCACTTTTCGTTTTAAAAATATTACTTCTCCAAAACTTTGTGAACCTCTAACTTCATCTCAGGGACTGTTTCCTAGAGAATCAAACCTGCATCTGTATGTAATTCGCCTGCCCCCTACCCATTAGTGTGCTTGCTGTCTTGAACTGGTTCTTCAGAGCTGATTTTTACATTTGTGTGTATTTTATGAGCCATTTATTAAACATAGCCACTATAAAATTAAATTATATAAACTTACAATAAACCAATAACATTAAAAAACGTGAATACTGAACACTTATTAGTCTTGCATAGTTTACTACATTTTCCTGTTATGCCTTTGAGGTTATTTAGGTCTACTGTGTGTGCATGTGGAAGTGATCCATAATGTCCGATGGCATGGCTCTTCCCAACTCCACCTTCAGGGACATCACTTTTACTTTAAAATAAACCATAGTGAGAGTTCGACACAACAGGGATTGATGCACACTGCAGATCAGCTCCCCCGCCCCTCTGCAAGTCAGTTGTTAAACATTTGCCAACATCAATGCTCCTGACTGCTTCTTCTCAACTTCCTTTTTGGGTTTCCTCTTCTAGCAGCCTTCTCGGTGTATTCTAAGACTCTGGCTTTTGCCCTCCTCCATAGCTCTGCTTTTATGTTAGAGCTTCCATCTAACTCCATGATCAATAGATAGATGATAGATAGAGATAATCAACTTTCTAAAGCAAAATTCCCAGTAATCCCTAGCAGCTCCGCAGAGTGCTTTTGTCCTGGGGTGTTAGCACCTGAGTGATGCACCACAGCATCCCCCTGAGTGTTGCTTGGATAAGCCAAGTTTATGACCAAGTGTATTGCCCCTCCTTAAAAGATGCCATGCTTTTCTTGACTTTCTTAGCTAATTAGCACCAGCTCCTCTTTACCCTGTTGTTACTTCTTTTCATTAGATGTGTCTATTTGGTAATACTATAGAAAGCATTGTTTATTTTCTGGTGTGTTTTTTTCCTATAGAATAAAAAAAAAAGCCTTAAAGATAGGGCCTGTAAATTATTCACTATATCTCTCTAGTGCCTAGATGAATCCATGGAAAATGTTAAAAAGTCAAAACAATGTTTTCTATAACTAATAAATAACAGTGTTACAGAAGTATTTGCCTAAACAATCCTATTACTTCACAGCATCACAGCATAGGTATCAACCTGCTGTATTTGAAGCAGAAAATTAAGTATATTGTTACTGAACCATGAACCAAGTAGAGGTTTGACATCATCAATAAAATTTTTATTAATAGTGACACTGCTCTAGATTTTAAAAATATGTGTATGCAAACACAATAATTATGTTCATTCAAAGTTATGCGTTGTGATTTACAGAAAGGGAAAAAAAGTTTTCTACAAAGAAATTATTTGTCTCTAAAGATTATTTTCTTCCATTCCCTTTGATTTTTTGATAAAATTAATGTGTTTAGACAGTTGAACTGGATTCCTGAGATAAACTACAAGAATTAATCTGGTCAAATTTAGAGAACAATTTCTCACAATTTCATAGTTTTTCCTTGCCAGTTAACTCTACATGTCATGTGAGGTAATGGAAATTGTTTCATAGTTTTGAAGATTATTTTAATCATGTAATGCTTATAGTTTTTTACTAACAGAAATATAGTTAATGTTTGAATAGTCTGATATGTTCTAACTGCTATAATTGCCTTGAAACTAGCATATCTTGAAATGGTTATCAGCCAGTCAAATTGTTTCATTTGTTTTTGCTATGCTCCATTGGGCATCCTACTACCTTTTAGTTGATATCAACTTGTAAATATGCCATTTAGCTGTTCAAGAAAAGAACTGATTTCTTATGAAGATTATCTCCAGGGAGAGAGAAAGATTTAGGGCACTACAGATCAATAAGCTAGTAGCTCCTATACTATGATACAAATTACATGACTATGTTTAACTATATTATTTTTTCATATATCAGTTTCATATTGCTATAAATACAATGCAAATACTTTGACATTCCATACTGATACATATATGAGATGTCTTAATAGGTATTTTTAATATAGACTACCACTGAGAAATGAAATGTAGAATGAAGGAGAAGTTTATACTAGTGTTCAATTCCTAATGCAGTATCTTCAATGTAAGGTAGTTCTGTTGACAAAATATTGGATTTTGCTCTGAGATTTTTGAATATTTTAAATGCCATTCTATACTTCATGTATATTATCCTGCTGATTTTTTTGTACAGTGAACAATGGAAAACTCATAAATTTATAATTCCACAGGACAGAAATATTTTTAATGTGGATATGTTTTAGAACACATTAAAATAATGAATTACTGAAAATTACAAAGGCACAATTAATGAATAACAGTTCATGTTATGTACTCAAAGTTGTATTCTTTTTTTCCCCTCTGTCTTTCTTTTTTTTTCTGTTTTTCTTCAAAGTTTTATTCTAAGGCTATTGTATAAAGAGATCTTTGTAAAATTATTTAATATTCATAAACATGTACTATTTATATTCTTAATATCAAGGGAATTCTAGCTTCATTGGGATATATAAAAATGTAAATATGTGCATTAGGCTAACCAATAATTTAAAGTTTAGAAATATTCTATCTTTATATTCCTGTGAGAATTATGTACTGTTATCTAGAAGAAAAATTTGCTTGTAGCCTCTTTTATTTGGATTTGTGAAATCTCCAAATAGCTTTAACAGTCTGTCTCAGCATCTAGAGAGGTGAAAGAGGCTTGCTGTGAGGGTAATGTCTGAAACCACCACCATTATACTTCAGCAAATGCTACCTCTGACATTTTTTTCTATCCAAATGGGGCTGTTGAAAAGCAACACAATGCTGTCAGGTCCTCCCTCTTTCTTTCAGTTCATCTTGATAAAAGGACATAACTTTTTTAATCTTGTTGAGTGTTAGGAGAAGACAGTCTATATATAATTTTTTCTATAGAAGAAAAGTATGTATCTAGTTTTGGTTATTACTAGAATATGAGGAAGACACTGATTTTCATATTGTTACATGGAGGATATTTATTTTTTATTAAATTTATTGGAGTGGCATTGGTTAATAAGGTTATATAGAGTCCATGTGTACAATTTTATAATACATTATCAGAATATTAGAGGCCCAGTACACAAAAATTTGTTCACTCAAGGGGAGTCCCTCAGCCCGGCCTGTGCCCTCTTGCAGTCTGGGACCCCTTGAAGGGGGTCCTCACTGGTGTGACTGGCCAGCCTGGGTGAGGGGCTGATGGCTGTTTGCAGGCTGGTCACACACACCCTCAGTGGGGACCCTCACCTCATGGAGGTTTGGCAAGCCATTGAAACTTTGTAGCCTTGAGAGGAGCTCAGAGCCAGCCAGGCCAGGAGGAAGCCAAGCTTCTTGCTTGCTCCAGGTCCGTGGCCACTGCTGGCTGAAAGCAGGTATCTGGGGTTTATTTACCTTCTATAATTGAAACTTTGTAGCCTTGAGAGGAGCTCAGAGCCAGCCTGGGCGGGCAGGAGGGAAGCTTGGCTTCCTCCATCACCAGGGGCAACCCACTCCTGCTCTCTCCAGCTCTGTGGTCACGGCCAGCTGAAAGCAGGTATCTGGGGTTTATTTACCTTCTATAATTGAAACTTTGTTGCTTTGAGTGGAGCTCAGAGCTGTCGCGGCAGGCGGGAAGCTTGACTTCCTCCATCATTGGGGCAACCAAGCCTCCTGCTTGCTCCAGCTCCGTGGCTGCCGGCCGCCATCTTGGTTGGGTTAATTTGCATATAGTCACTCTGATTGGCTGGTGGGCATGGCTTAAGGTGTAGCGAAGGTACAGTCAATTTGCATGTTTGTCTTTTATTAGTGTAGAAGATTGTGTTTGTGTGATCAACCCCGAAAGTCAAATCTTTTTTCATTCACCATATATTTGCCCTCTTTACAATTTATTACCCTTTTTCCCTCTAGTAACATAATGTTGTCTGGGTCTATGAGTTTTTGTTTTCCTTGTTTGTTCATTTGTTGCTTCAGTTTTTTGAGTGAAAATATATGGTCCTTGACTTCTTTCTATCTGGCATATTTCACTTAACATATTCTCAAGATTTGTCTGTTGTTGCAAATGGAAGTATTTCATCTTTTCTTGTGGCTGAGTAGTATTCCAGTGTGTATACAACAAGTGTTGGAAAGTTTGTGGAGAAAAACTAACCTTTAGTCACAGCTGATGAGAATGTAAATTGGTACAGTCACTATGGAAAACCATGTGGAGGTTCCTCAAAAATTTAAGAATAGAATTACCATATGACTCAGCAATCTCTCTTCTAGATATCTACCCCAAATATTTGAAAACAGTTATTCATAAAGATATATGTACCCCTATGTTCACTGAAGAATTATTCACATTGCCCAAGACATTGAAACAACCAAAGTATATTGTAATAGATGATTGGATAAAGAAGATGGTGCATTTAAACAATAGGGTTTTAACCCTAATAAATATTGGTTGTATTTTTCTAATTCTGAAAAATTGAAGCACAAGCACATTGGTATGTTCTAGAAGTGAATAAGACATTATTTTAAATCCACAATGACATTGAGATATATTAGGACTACTCAGCTTATTATGAACAGTGCAGTGTTTCTGTTTCTCTTGCAAAACATATCCCTAAGTAATATAAAATAGTTGAGCCAATGTAAAATGAATCCAAGTTTACACTACCCACACCCAAATAAACACTTACAATTTTTCTTTCAATGTCTTAGTCCTCCTGGGAATGGATAATTGGAGAGCAACTTTGCAATATTAGACATTCGATAAGGAAGTGCTATTTATTATTTTTATTTTATTCATTTTTATAACCTTATATATATTGTCCCTCGCTGCGACCTTCATGGCAGGATTCAGTATCTGAAGGAGGAGCTGATGCACAAATGAAAATTCTATACAAGAAATATGAATTTAGAAGGCATTGGGGAACAAGTGGAACCTCTTTCATGTAGAGGCACCCCGAGATCTGGCCTTGTCCGCTTTTTATTCAGTTTTAGATACACATCTTGCCCTCAGTAAAGCACAGCAAACGCATAGCACACAGACAGTCTCAAAGGTCAGGAAGGATCAGGAAGGTTCAGTAAATATTTACTTGGAGGCTATCAGGTCAGGAAATTGTTTCGAGCCACCACTATCTCAACACGAACAATCGGTGCCTAGCGTCAGCCCTGCTCAAGGTCCATCGGCCTCCTGGGTTCCTTGGTGCATGCTTATGACAGTATTGGCAAGCAGTGGCTTCCCACATACCTCTTCCAGCCCCCCACCTCTTCCATCTCCTTCTCTCCCCTCACACACACACTTTATGTTTTTTTTTATTTAAATTCTTTATTGTTTAAAGTATCACATATGTCTCCTTTTACCCCCATTTACTTTTCCCCAGCCACTCCCACCCCCAACACATGCCCTCACCCCCCTACAGTCTGTGTCCATTAGTTATGCTTATATGCATGCATACAAGTCCTTCGGTTGATCTCTTACCCAACGCCCCCCTCCCACTCTCCCTGCCTTCCCTCTGAGGTTTGACAGTCTGTTCGATACCTCTATGTCTCTGGATCTACTTCTGTTCATCAGTTTATGTTGTTCGTTATATTCCACAAATGAGTGAGATTATGTGATATTTATCTTTCACCAACTGGCTTATTCACTTAGCATAATGCTCTCCAGGTACACACACACACACACACACACACACACACACACACACTTTAAAAATGAAGAAGACATAGAAACATCGACCAGACTGTCAAACTTCAGAAGGAAGGCAGAGTGGAGAGGGGGGGATCAATCAATGAACTCATATGCGCATATGTATAATCCATAGACACAGACAATAGGGTGGTGAAGGCTTGGGGAGGCATGGGGGGTGGGAAGAGGTCAATGGAGGAAAAAGGAGACATATGTAATACTTTCAACAATAAAGATTAGAAAAATAAATAAATAAAAAATAAAATTAGATTTTAACATATTTCTCAGAATGTGACCTATCTGGTGAACAAAAAAAGTGAGTTCAAAATGATAGAATGTATATTCTAATGTATATATAAATAAAATGCATCTTTCTTTATTTTCATTCTTTCTTCATAACCCCCAACTCCACTGCTTGGGTTATTCTCTCCCTCTACACGCAATGTCACAGTCACTTTCTCAAACACTCAAGCCTTGTTTACAAGGTAGCATGCATTCCTCAACATTTTTTTTTCTGGACTCAAATAATTATATTCAAAGGCAGGGTTTTATAAGCTGTTTGTTTGTTTTTTTTGGTAACAAAATAATATATGTAATTTTTTAATCCACATAATTTATTTTTAATTTTTTCAGTTACAGTTGACATATAATATTATATTGGTTTCAGGTGTACAACATAGTAACTTTGTAGTAACTTACAAAGTGATCACCCCATAAGTCAAATATCCATCTGACACTATGCATAGTTATTATAGTACTAGAGGCCTGGTGCAAAAAATTTGTGCACTTGCGGGGGGGTCCCTCAGCCTGGCCTGTGCCCTCTCTCAGACTGGGACCCCTTGGGGGATGACCACTTGCTGGCTTAGGCCTGCTTCCCAGGGGATTGGGCCTAAGCTGGCAATCTGACATCCCTCTGGCAGCCCGGCAGCCCTTGGGGGATGTCCATTTGCCAATGGGGATTAGACAGTCGAGCATTGGAAAAAAGTCATGTGGTCCAATGAATCATGTTTCCAGTTGCATCATGCTGATGGCAGAGTGAGAATTTGGTGGAAACAGCATGAAAGATGCACCCCACATGCATGAGTATAATCCTTCAAGCTGGTGGGGGCAGTGTTATGGTTTGGGGCATGTTTCCCTGGCATGATTTGGGCCCTTTAATTCATGGGGAACAACATCTGAATAGCACAACATACCTAACTATCGTTGCTGATCAAGTTCATCCTATCATGTTGATGGCGTATCCCAATGGAGTTGGCTTCTTCCAACAAGACAATGCGCCATGCCACGGTGCTCATGTTGTGCAGGAGTGGTTTCAAAACATGAGGGAGACTTTACCTTGCTTAGGTGGCCCCCACAATCACCAGATCTCAATCCAATTGAGCATTTGTGGGAAGAAGTTAAAAGAGCCATCAGGCAGCTGGTTCCACAACCATCAAATCTCACAGAACTGGACAGTGCTATTCAGCAGGCATGGTGTCAGATTCCTGGCATCACCTTTCACCATCTCCCGGAGTCAATGCCAAGAAGAACAGCAGCAGTATTCAAGGCAAAAGGTGGCCCAATGAAGTACTGATGGGGTGGCCATAATAATCTGGCCACTCACGTTCAAATATATCCCACTTTCAAAGGCTGTGAAACAGCATTGTTTATCCATATCTTCAGAAAAAAATAACTTCTACTGTAGTGGTAAACAACCTGCTTCCTTATTTATAATGGTCTGGCCCTCTAGCAACTTCAGCCCGAAATTATAGCTAATTTGCCTACAAACATCAGGTGGTCATAATAATCTGGCCACTCAGTATATATATATGAATGTTATCCATTTGTCTATTGATAACCCACATTATTTTTCACATAACAAAATAAGAAATTCTTCTAACTTATTTTATAGTACTCTATTTCATTTTTAATGACTTTATAATATGTTGTAGTACATAGACAACATAATACATCTAGCCCTTTAATAGGAATGGGTTTTGTTTTAAATGTTTTCTTCACAATTATTTAACACATATCATTGCATATATGTCCGTACACCTTGGTGTCTTTATTTTTAATTGATAGATTCCAAGACTTGGAATATACTACTTCTAAGACTGTCTATATTTTCAATTTTGATTTTAATTTTAATAGATTTTGCCTGACTAATTTCAAAACAATAACTCTATCTGCCAAATGTGAGAATGCTCTTAACTCATATCTTGGGACTCAACATGTAATCCTTGTTGCATTGTTTCTGGTCTGATATATTGAAAGAACTATTAGTTTACCATAATTTACTTATCTCTTACTATTGAATTTGTACATCTTTACATGGTTATGTTATGCTTTTTGCTGTCAATCTTTCTTTCACAAAGATATGTATTTCCATAATTACCATTTCTCTGCTGAATGTTTTGTGGTATCTTTTGCCATACATAAGTGATTGACAGATGTAGTAGATATAGACATCAATGTAGACATAGATACATGGGACATGTTTTTTAAAGATTAATTTTATTGACCTAAGTCTTTGATTTGACTTATTATAAAGTGTTAATGATCCTTTGTGAATGAAACAAGAGACTAACTTCCATCTAAAAGCTCATCAGCATTTAATTAAATAAATAACCAAGGGGTAGTGGTAGAATTGCTTTTAAGAAAAATAATTATTAGGAATTTAATGCATTTTTAAAAATTATACATAAAAATGACTTAAAACCCTAAAAAACAGAAAATGTAATAATTATCTGTACAAAGGCAAACAACTATATTTTGGATTCTTACAAGAAATGAGATTACAAAAAATGAACTGATGAAAAACATTCCCAATATCCCATCATTCAATTATATTGACCAAATAAGTGAATAGAACCCCCCCCCCAAATTATATTTATTCATTAAGTTTACAGCCAGATAAATAAGAATCCCCCAAAATCTGAAACAAAATACCTGTAATGAGTTCATTGTGATTGAAACACTACAACTACTGATAAATTATTTGGATAAATTTGTATATGTTTTACTACAACACTTCATAGCAAATGTAAAACAAATTCCCAAGGAAACTGTAACCATCAAATTATACTTTCCTTTTTTTATCAGCCCAAAATGTAAAAGACTTTAATACTCCTGAAATATATTTTAGTTGATAAGATTGGAAAACAGTGAGGTTATTTTTCAATGGAATGTATTAAAACATTGGTGAATATAATAAAATAAGTGACACACAAATAAGCCACTCTAGTTAGGAAAATTGACAATTGAAGCCACAGATCAATTCTTGTTATAAAGATTATTATTAAAAATCTCTTTCATCCAACTAATTTAGATTCTGCTAATATCAAGGCTTGTCATAAGCAACATTTCTTCATATTAAACCAACTATAATAAATTCCAATTCCAGCCTTTGCAGGTATCTTGAAAAATGATCTTATCACAATTATTCTCTATGCTTGAGCAAAATATTAATAAATAATGAGGAGGAATTATGTTTCCAGGCATCATAATATTCTATAGTGATATTGTAAACAAATTATTGTTATAGAACATATAAGTTAAGGCAGTAATAGAAAATCCATATGTTTGTTGATATATATATATATATAAAATTTAAAATATATTAGAAGTTACACTTCATTTGTGGAAGAAGGCCGTTGAATAAGTTTTTTGTTCATTTTCTGGCTACTAACTATACTTCCTTCAACTAACTTTCTTTTGTTTTTGAACTATGATTTAATATTATTTTACTTAGGACTGTTTATTTGAAGGTTATAAAATGTCAAATAAAATGTAAAGAAAGAATATGAGAGAGTTAAAGAAAGAGCAAGGGAGAGAGAGAGAGAGAGAGAGAGAGAGAGAGAGAGATGCAGAGAGGTGGGGTTGATATCACCTCTTACAACTTTCATTTCCCGGGAATATGTCTTCTTTTAGGTACATCTTAATCAAAAGACACATATTTTGGCATCCGTTACTGAGACTAGGATGAAACCTGGTACATTGTAGGTACATTTGTTTCTTATTATATACTAGAAACCCGGTGCATGGGATTCATGCACTTGGAGGGGGGTCCCTCAGCTCAGCCTGCACCCTCTTACAGTCAGGGAGTCTTTGGGGGATGTCCAACTGATGGCTTAGGCCCGCTCCCCTCCTAAGCCTGTAGTCGGAAATCCTTAGCGCTGCTGCAGAGGCAGGAGAGGCTCCCGCCACCGCTGCTGCACTTGCCAGC
>NW_005355769.1:29467-38587 GCF_000412655.1 Myotis brandtii | reverse complement strand
CCTAACTGGCCCCCCTCCCACCTGGCCACCCCCAACCGCCCCCCCTGCCAACCTGGTCTTCCCCAACTGGCCCCCCTGCCAGCCTGGTCCCCCTAACTGCCCCAACCACCAGCATGGGTGCTCCTTATTGCCCCCCCTGCTGGCCTGGTCACCCCCAACTGCCTTCCCTGCCGAACTGGTCTCCCCTAACTACCCCCTCCACCAGCCTGGTCGTCCCTTACTAACCACCCTGCCAGCCTGGTCACCCCTAACTGTCCCCCCTGCCAGCCTGGTTGCCCCTCACTGCCCCCTCCTGCCAGCCTGGTCATCCCTCACTAACCCCCCTGCCGGCCTGGTCGCCCCACACATCCTGTTCAGTCATCTGTTCGGTTGTTTCGGATGTGATGGCCCCTGGCTCTTTATATATATAGATTTTCTGGGTACATAGTGTTCTTAATCACTAATAAGCAGCATCACTTCTGAATACAGTGTCTCAAATCCTCCAAACAACCATTTGAGAGATCACTTGGCAAATGAAACAACAAAGGCAATGGGTGTTTTGAGAATTCAAACAAATTTCACATAGCCAGAAGTTAGTGGAGCTCAGATTTGAATACATGATTTTCTCATACAAAGCTTGTTATTAAAATAGCTTAGCTATGTTGCTTATTCTATCAGGAAAATGGTATAAAAATTTTAATGTATGGCCTTAGCCGGTTTGGCTCAGTGAATAGAGCATCAACCTGCAGACTGAAGGGTCCTGGGTTGCATTCCATTGTAGGTTCCATCCCTGGCCCTGGTTGGAGTGTGTAAAGGGAGGCAACCAATCAATGTGCCTCTCTCACATGGATGTTTCTCTCTATCTCTTCCCCTCCCTTCCACTCTCTCTAAAAAACAATGGAAAAATATCCTCGGGTGAGGATTAATAAGAACAACAAATTTAGTGTCTATATAAATGGAATGGTTGGCCTTACAATAAGAAACATGGTTATAAAAAGCAGAGGCGTAATAAAGCTCCAAATAAAATTAAGCCCTTCTTCATTTACTAGTTTATGACATTATTATAAGGATTTACCTTTAAATTAAAATGTTTCTGGGAGAGAAACACTCTCACTGTTATTACACAATCAATCCTGAGAGTAAAGAAAACAACTCAAGGGTGATATACAGAGACAAGAAAGATGGTTGGAGATCGTTGGCCAAATCAGTCATACACAAAGCAGAACTACAGAAAGAACAAAGGAGCATGGATTATAAAGTTCAAAGTGTCCATAATCACATTCTTGTTCTATCACTTACAGATTTTTAAGTTCAGGGAAAGTAGATACATTGCATTGGTGTTGTAAGTTTCTAAATTGTAAATATAAATTGAAAAGAAAGAAAAAAGAGACCTCAAGGAGTCATTAGTGTATTAAAAGGATTTATGTAAACACATTCCCTTGTATGAAGTAGGAGTTTACCTAAAGTTAGTTTTCATCCATCATCCAACTACCCATTTACCCTAGTTGCTCCCTTACGTATATAGGCCCCTTTGGAAGCTGTCTCCGATGGGTGACAATACCAAAATTTATTAAGCTACAAATTTAAAGTAGTGGGTTGATGGCTATAAAACAGCAATTTTCAACCTTTTTTATTTCATGGAACACCAAAAAATGTTTTTTGCTAACCTAACAAAAAATAAATATAATTTGAATTCATTCACACTGAACAGCTATTGTTGTGTTGGCTATTGTCATTATTTTTATTTGACAATCTAAGGGAAAAGAAGTCAGTGCCCCTGACTAAATAGACAGGTATTGCATGTTTTAAAATTCCTTGTGGCATACAGTGTGGGTGCCGAAGCACACTGGTTGAAAATCTCTGCTATAAAACACAGAGCAAAGGAGACTTGTTGTGAGTTCATGGGGTGATGAACTCACAACATGATGTGTTGTGGAATTGTGCACCTGAAACCTGTATAAATTTGTTAACCATCGTCATCCCAATAAACTCAGTAAAAAGAACCCTAGAACCATATCATAACATTGTAACTTTGATGTTTCCAAAGCAATGTACTTGGCATTAGTGAGACACTCTGCTTATAAATGAAATTTATATGTAAATTCTCTTATGTTTTGTTGACAAGCCAAAAATATTTTTATTTATAAAATACTTTCATATATATTGTTTTTACTTATTCAGCAATGAAAATAAACATTATATCCCTATTGCTTCTTATTGTCAAATGCATTAGTAACATTTCTTAGGGAAAAAAATCTAAATAAGAATGCACACTGCCCTGCCGGCGTGGCTCAGTGATTGAACATCAACATATGAACCAGGAGGTCACGATTTGATTCCCGGTCAGGGCACATGCTCAGGCTTGATCCCCATTGTGGGGTGTCCAGGAGGCAGCTGATCAATGATTCTCTCTCATCATTGATGTTTCTATCTCTCTCTCCCTCTCCATTCCTCTCTGAAATCAATAAAAATATATTTTTAAAAAAGGATGCACACTGATTAATAAATAGTGGATGATAGCACATACTGTATATTTATATTGTGTACAAGTAGCACAAGTTGAACTTTGCTACTTCCTTAAGATGTTTTTATGGTTTTGAATATGACATTACACATAAAATAATTGCAAATAATAAAAATAACTTTTGTCTTATTAGGCAGTGGCATGAACATAACATTACCAAAAGCAGATAATCAGTATCAAAATAATTTAAGCTTAAGAATATTTAATTCCATCTGAAAGCAAGACGACAGAAACTACCACAAGAAAAATGTCTATTTGCAAGAACACAATGATTAGAACTTTAAAAATTATTATGTCAACTTACATTATTTCTTATATTTTATTAAAAAGTTATATGCAATAATGAACTTAGAAGCTATGTATAATGATCTCAAGCAACTAATAAAAGAAATAATCATGAATACAAATACTTTAAAAAATACATATCCGCATACTTATTGAAATTAATGAGGATATGGTCAAAATTAGATGTGTACAAAAATGCCAAAGCTAAAACTATTTTACAGAAAAAAATGGTGAAGTAATTAAAGCACTCAAAACTGAGGGCTGGAACATAAGTAAAAATAATACATTAGTAGATTGTCTCTTGTTATATAATATATTTTGCCAATGTGAAGTTGAAGAAGGTAATTTTTAAAGTGCTTAAAATTATTCCCTGTGTTCACTGGAAAAGATGAGGTATAAAATTGTATAGGAACATCAAAAATGAGATGAAAAGGAACTTGGGGATGCCACTGGCAGGCTCATAGATGGAAAGAGAGCAAAAAGCTATTGAAGTATGTAAGGACAGAGGAATAAAAAGAGATCTAACAGGAAAGGGCTAAGAACTGTATTGAAAGATGTTCCCAGCTGGAAAAATCATTTCCAAATGACTTTTACTTTCATCAAATCAAGCCAATACATTAAACTGAAGATAGTATCCCATAACTTTTAAAAAGTAATCTCTACTGGTGAAGAGTTCTGGTTTATGGCTGTTGACAAGCATTTAAGGGCCATTTATTACCTGGTGATGGAAAACAATAAATATATTTGATTCATTGCTTGTGGAAGTAAATGGAACAAATCTACCATTCTAAATATTGTTCTTAAATATGTTGTTAAAAGTGTAATAAATGCAACTTTGAATATAAACTATAAATCATGTTATATTTAATTTTTAATGTTTTTAATTATAAGTTTGGGGACTATTTTTACTTTATTTTAAAGTAAATACATCTATTATTATAATGTAGTAAAGTTTTGCTTCAATTTAAATTTGAATAAATAAATATTATTGAACACCAAGCTATACAATGAGTATTGTTGATTATGTTAGACTTTTTTGGTATGATCTATTCATTGAACAGATACTGAGCATCCACTTGCTATCCTAAAGCTTAGTCTTAATAATGCAGCACTGAAAAAAACAGCACATGACAGCTCGTTCCCATGAAGTTCATCACCTAACGAGGAAGAAAAATAAAGCCAACAGCGGTCCACATTAACTTCTACACATATCTATTTTCCTGAGTTCAAGGGTTGATACCTATGAAGCACCCATTCTTCACCTTCAAATATTGAGAAAGTATTGATTATGTTCAATTTTAAGCTTCAATGTCATTTGAAAATATTTGACAAAGATTCCTTTATAGCACTTACATTTCTATAACATTATACTCATTTACGGATTTTTCTTTATAATTGACCTTATGTTATTTAGTGCAGGCACTATTTTATAATTACTTTGTATCTCTAGCATAGTGTAGTATTTGGAATATAAGAGTTACCAAAATGTATCTGTTTTAGGCCTGAGTAAAGCTGGCATAGAGGAGTGCCAAAGTTATTTTATTGAATTACAATAAATATGTTAATGCAGACCATAATTTAAAACAGAATTGTTCTTCTTAAGAACATGATGGATTTTAAGTTTGGTAGAACTTAATTTTAGATGAGAAGAACCAGACCAGAGAGACCCAGTGCCTAGTGCAATGTAATAAGCCACGTTTAGAGACAAGACACTCCAAGTCCAAAGTATGTGTTTTATATATTGCATCTGTTTATAAAAAATATTCATATATGGAAATAGGACACAGGGATGGCAATTGTTCTTTCAGTTTCATGTTGGATGGTATATATCTGGATGAAATGAGGATTATCTTATTCATTAGGGGTATGCACCTTTGCTTGATTTTTTAACTTTTTATTAAATTTATTGGGCTGACATTGGTTAATAAAATTAGATAGGTTTCAGGTATACAATTTTATAATAAATCATCTGTATATTGTATTTTGTGTCACCACCTCCAAGTCAAGTCTCCTTCCATCACTATTTATTCTCCTTTTGCCCTCTTCTATTGACCTCTACCTCCTATACACTCTGGTAATCGCCATTCTGGCAGGTGTGAGGTGATATCTCATTGTAGTTTTAATTTGTATTTCTCTCATTAGTGACATTATGCATCTTTTCATAATTCTATTGTCCATTTGTATGTCCTCTTTAGGAAAGCATCTACTCATGTGCAAATAATGATAGTTGTACTTCTTCCTTTCCAATTTGGATGCCACTTATTTCTTTGTCTTGTCTGATTGCTGTGGTTAGGACTTTCAGTACTAATATAATAAAAGCCTAATATGCAAATCGATTGAATGGTGGAATGACCGGTAGGCGGGGGGTGGAGCCAGTGAGCGGGAGGCACCAGACCAGCCAAGGTGGGTGCCAGCGGGCAGAGGGAGAGGATGGCGATTGGGAGGTGGTGGTGACCAGTGGTGGTGGAGGGTTCAATTGGGGGATGGGGCTGGCTGCTCACCAGCCAGTGCCATCCCCTGCTCAGCCCGCAGGTTGCCTCCTGCAGAGGGAAGCCAGACTGTGGCTTAGGCCCGCTCCCCCGGGGAGCGGGACTAAGCTGTCAGACATCCCCGGAGGGCTCCTGCTCACAAGAGGGTGCAGGCAGACCCCCCGAGCGCATGAATTTTTATGCACCTGGACTCTAGTCTATAATAATAAAAGCATTATATGCTCATTAGACCAGACAGCCAGATGTCCTTCCAGACGTCCTTCTAGATGTCCTTTCGGGTGAAGCCGCTACAGTGGGGGCTGAGGCCGAGGCAGTTAGGGGCAATCAGACAGGCAGGTGAGCAGTTAGGAGCAATCAGGCAGACAGGCAGAGTGGTTTGGGGTGATCAGGCAGGCAGACGAGTCATTAGGGGCGATCAGGCAGGCAGGCAGAGGGGTTAGGGGCAAGCAGTTAGGAGCCAGTGGTCCCGGATTGCGAGAGGGATGTCCAACTGCTAGTTTAGGCCCAATCTTGCGGGATCAGGCCTAAACTGGCAGTCAGACATTCTCCAAGGGGTCCTGGATTGCAAGAGGGTGAAGGCCAGGCTGAGGGAACCCCCCTCCCTGATGCATGAATTTCGTGCGCCAAGCTTCTAGTGTTGAATAAGAGTGGTGAAAACGAACATCTCTGTCTTGTTCCAGATCTTACTGGAAATAATTTTAGTTTTTGCCCATTGAGTATGATGTTGGCTGTGGGTTTGTCATATATGGCCTTTATTATGTTGAGTTACATTCCCTCTGGTCGCAATTTTCTGAGAATTTTTATTAAAAATGGATGATGGATTTTACCAAATGCTTTTCTGCATCTATTGGTATGATTGCTTGATTGTAACCCTTCATTTTTATCATGGTGTATGATTTTTTTAATGTATTGCTGGATTCAGTGTGTTAATATATTGCTGAGGATTTTAGTATCTATGTTCATCAGTATTATTGGCCTATAATTTCCTTTCTTTGAAGTTTCTTTATTTGACTTTGGAATTAGGATAATGCTGGCTTCATAGAAGTGCTTAGGAGTCTTCTCCCTTACTGAATTTTTTGGAATAATTTGAGAAGTATAGATGTTAGTTCTGCTTTGAATGTTTGGTAAAATTTACCTCAAAAGCCATCAGGTCCAGGATTTTGTTTGTTGGGAGCATTTTGATACTGCTCCAATTTTATTAGTTTTAGTTGGTCTATTCAGATTTCTAATTCTTCCTGATTCAATTTTGGAAAATTGTACGTTTCTAGGAATTTATCCATTTCTTCCAAATTGTCCCACTTGTTGGCATATAGTTTTTTGTAATGTTTTATTACAATCCTTTGTATTTCTTTGTGGGCATTTTTTACTTCTCTTTCATCTTTGATTTTATTTATTTGGTTCCTCTCTTTTTTTCTTGAAACTCTGGTTAAAGGTTTGTTAATCTTGTTTATCTTTTCACAGAACCAGCTCATGGTTTCATTGACCTTTTGTGTTGTTGTTTTAGACTGTATTTTGTTTATTTCTGCTCTGATCTTTATTTCCTTCCTTCAAATTCTTTTGGACTTTGTTGTTCTTTTTCAAGTTCCTTTTGGTGTAATGTTTGATTCCTTATTAGAGCTTTTTCTTGTTTATTGAGATAGGGCTGTAATGCTATGACTTACCTCTTTGCTGTGTTCCATAGATTTTTGATTGTTGCATATTCATTTTCATTTGTTTCAAAGTATCTTTTGATTCTTTCCTAGCAACATATCATTTAATCTCCATGTCTTTTGTGTTTTCTAGTGTGTTTTTTTCCTTGAATTTGATTTCTAGTTTCATACAATTATGGTCAGAGAAGATGCTTGATATGATTTCAACCTTCTTAAATGTATTAAGACTTGTTTTGTGTCCTAACATGTGGTTTATCCTAGAAAATATTCTGTGTGCACTTGAAAACGATGCATAATCTACATTTTTTTGTGGTGTAATGCTCTGAAGATGTCAATGAAATCCATCTGATCTGGTGTGTCATTTAAGATTACTGTTTTCTTGTTGATTTTCTTTCTGGAAAATCTATTCATTGATGTGAATGGGGTATTAAAATACCTTACTATGACTGAATTATTGTCAATCTCTCTCTTTATGTCCCTCATATTTGCTTAACATATTCAGTAGCTAATATGTTGGGTGCATAAATGTTTACAAGCATTATATACTCTTGTTGGATTGCTCCCTTTTGTTATTATGTAATGTGCTTCTGTAGGGCATGGCTATAGGGTTAAGCCTCACACTGACCTGTTGGCACAGCCACAAACAAGTTCCAGCTTAGAGGAAACAGTCCTCTTAGCATAATTAGGCTTGATCTTATGAAGCTCCCTAGATCTTATCTGGGAAGCTAATGGGCTGAGGGAAGTGCAGGAAGTGCTGCCAAAACAAGTGAAACTCACAAGAACATTGTAACTATGGTGACCACTACCTTGTTTACCTCTGGCTATAAAATAAAGGCTCAGCTTGCCTCTGGATCTCTCTCTCTGTGGCCTCAGCCAGGCACAGGAAGATCCACCTACACCCAGCTTATTCTCTTTGTCTGTAATTTCTTCATCCTTTCGCCGCCCTCACTCAGGCATTCGAACACTTGGCTGAGCTGGCTCGGCACATGCTTCTTTGTCTCTTACTACAGCCTTTGTTTTAAAGTCTGCTTTGTCAGATATGCCAAGCCTCCTTGCCAGAAATGTTTTTGTTGAGAAATCAGCTGACAGATTTATGGGAGCTTTCTTATCGCTAACTAACTGCTTTTCTCTTGCTGCTTTTAAGATTCTCTCTTTCTCTTTAACCTTTGCCATTTTAATTATGATGTGTCTTGGTGTGAAACTCTTTGGGTTATCTTGTTTGAGACTCTCTGTGCTTCCTGGACTTGTGTACCTTTTTTCTTCATGGAATAAGGGAAGTTTTCAGTCATTATTTTTTCAAATAGTTTCCATTGCTGGCCTCTGGGAGTATTAGTTCTGGGAACCTCTTGGGAAGTACTCTGATTCAGGCCAATGTCAGATGTTACCTGTGACTGGCCCTGGGCAACTTGTTTGAACCTATGTATCGATCCAGTCTCTCCTCACAGGACTTTAGTCTGTTATGCCCTCCCTACTTCAGCCCTGGGTGAGTGTCTGTGACCGAGATTTTGTCCATTGGCCCTTTAAAAAGGTGCCACTATCTCTAGTGGTTTCCTGTCTTTCCCAGGCAGACAGAATCCCCACAGTTTTCCACAGCCAGATGTTCTGTGGATACCTCTTCTCAGCTCTGGTGCTTTGGCCAGTGGAGGCTGATTTGGGGTTGAGAGCCTACACTTCTCGGGAGGAACTTTTGCAGATGAGATAACCCTCCAGAATATCAGCCACCACTCATGGGAGCAGTGCCAGTTTTTTTTGCATCACCATCCTTCCTACCAGTCTTGATGTGGCTTCTTCTGTAAATCCTTCATTATAAGACTCCTCTTTAGCTAGTCTTCAGTTGGTTATTCAGGGTGATAGTTCTATATTTTAGTTGTAATTCCAGTTTGGTCCTGGGAGGAGGTAAGTGTAACATTCATCTACCACACAGCCATTTTGGATCAGTTTATAATTTTCTATTTATTTATATTTACTTGTTTCAAATCAGCTGATTGATGGCCAATAGTAATGTAATGATTTTTTTTTCTAGTAAAAAATATAATAATAAAGGTTATGGTTTATAACACTCTAGTACATTGGCTATAAATTTCTTTATTTAAAAACAATTACTGTATTTTTCCATGTATATGACACTATTTTTTTTTCTAAAATCATTAGACTGAAAATCGAGGGGCGTCTTATACATGGAAGTCAGCCGAGG
>NW_005355769.1:14720-29212 GCF_000412655.1 Myotis brandtii | reverse complement strand
CTGCAGAGAGACAATTTGGACCTCCTCCCACTGAGTGTCTGATCAGACAGTGGAGAAAACAGGAAGAACAACTCCTTAAGATGCCAAAAAAGAAGAAGGCCTTAAGAGGAAAACCAGCAAAATGGTCAAACTGGGAGCAGAGGCTTAAAACTTGTATTATAGAGCAACACAAGAGTGGCTTATGTGTGTCAACCAAGCTTATTCAATGTCAGGCAAGAATGTTTGCAAGCAAAATGAACATTGTTGATTTTACAGAAAAGGCAAAATGGTGCTTCAATTTCATGAGGAGAGAGGGTTGGCTATGAGAACACGGAACAAAGTTAGCTCAGAAAATGCCACCAGTTTATGAGGATAAAATCCAACAGTTTCACTCCTATGTCATACAACTTCAGAAAAAATATGATTTTTAGCCAAATCAGATTGCAAACACAGATGAGATGCCTCTCAATTTTGACGTGGCTTCCAACAAAACTGTAGATGTGAGAGGAATCAAAACAGTGACAATCAAAACAAGTGGCCATGAAAAGACACACTATAGTGCTGTGCTTTCATGCTGTGCAGATGCTACTAAACTGCCTCCTATGCTTATCTTTAAGCAGAAAATGTATCCTAAAGAGACCATACCACCTGGCATTATTGTGCAAGTTCAAGAGAAGGGATTGATGAAGACATTATGGCCATTTGGTTTGCAAAGGTTTGGTCCAGAAGACCTGGGGGGCTCTTAAAGAAGCCAGCTCTACTTGTCTTTGATCAGTTCCAAGCACATCTAACAGAAAAGACAAAAATGGTCACATCAGATTTTCAAACACACCTAGCAGTTATTCCTGGTGGACTTACAGGTCAGCTACGGCCACTAGATGTTTCAATTAAACCATTTAACGCCCTGATGAGAGAAGAATGGAGTAAATGGATGCAAAAAGCAG
Organism: Myotis brandtii; assembly: GCF_000412655.1. Classification (NCBI taxonomy): domain Eukaryota; kingdom Metazoa; phylum Chordata; class Mammalia; order Chiroptera; family Vespertilionidae; genus Myotis; species Myotis brandtii. The sequence continues at coordinate 28,289 of NW_005355769.1, read as the reverse complement.
GTGATAACTTGACACCAACAAAAACAACCAACCATTACTGAGGTCTGAAATTGGGTCCTAAACTCATGGTATGGCATCAAACAAGAGGTGATTGTGAAGTCCTTCAAGAAATGTGGAATCAGCAATGCCATGGATGGAACTGAGGATGATGTCACATATATAGACAGTGACTCAGAATTCAGCAGTGATACAATAGAAGTTGAACAAATTGATGTCTGGAACTAATAGTGATGAAGAAGAGAGCAGTGATGCAACAGAGGCTGAATAAAGTGATGTGCTGCATAATATCATAGTACTGGTATGTAAACATTACCAGTGGTAATTACTAAATAAAAATGTGTTCTGTTTTATGTTTAAAATATTTATTTCTTAATTTTGGGTTGGACAAGTGGGGGGTATCTTATGCATGGGGGCTTCTAATACATGGAAAAACACAGTATTTCTGCATGCCATTTTAATGTACTTCAGCTTTTATATAAATCAGCTTAGCCATTTTACTTGTCTGCTCATCAATAAGTTAGTTAATAAATAGTTGAGATGTTCATCTTAGTCATGCTTCTAATTTTTTAAATATATTTTTATTGATTCTAGAGAAGAAAGGAGAGGGAGAGGGAAATAGAAACATCAATGATGAGAGAGAATCATTGAGCAGCTGCCTCCTGCACGCCCCACACTGAAGATGAAACACACAATGCTTGCATGTGCCCTGACTGGGAATTGAACTGTGACCTCCTGGTTCATAGGTCAGATTTATATAGCCTTTTTTCCCCTTCATTTTAGGAGCTAAAGAAAAATCAGATTTGCCTAAAAGAACTAGCTAAATGAAAAGCAGCAGTTATTAACCCCATTTTTCTCACTACATTGAGAAGCAGAGTAGAGAAAGAGATAGAATAGCAAGTCTTCCCAAGTAAGGGAAAAAATTGTGGTTTTGCTTAAGGGATTTTGATTTGTTTCTCTATTTCTCATAACCAAAGAAACTTAAATAGAAGGGTAAGCAATGGAAATTTTAAAACATGGAGTTAGCAAACAAATGTAGTAAATATTTGATGCATGAAATAATAAAGGCCTAAGTAAAAAGTCAGAGTAAACTTTAACTTACTATAATTATCATAATACTCTGAATAAATCTTCAAAATGTACATTTTACAAGCATGCATACAAGTAAAAATGTACAGTTTATATATTACTGATTTTTTAAAATATATTTTATTGAGCAGAGTAGAGAAAGAGATAGAATAGCAAGTCTTCCCAAGTAAGGGAAAAAATTGTGGTTTTGCTTAAGGGATTTTGATTTGTTTCTCTATTTCTCATAACCAAAGAAACTTAAATAGAAGGGTAAGCAATGGAAATTTTAAAACATGGAGTTAGCAAACAAATGTAGTAAATATTTGTTGCATGAAATAATAAAGGCCTAAGTAAAAAGTCAGAGTAAACTTTAACTTACTATAATTATCATAATACTCTGAATAAATCTTCAAAATGTACATTTTATAAGCATGCATACAAGTAAAAAAATGTACAATTTATATATTACTGATTTTTGACGGGAATCTCTTTAGTCCAAATATGAAATCACAAGTGATGACATTGCATTAATAGTAAAAATTCAGAGATGGTACTAGACAATTTTACTGAGAATTAGAAAACTTACTGTTAATAACAGAAATCAAAATGGCAGGTGCTATAATAGTTGATAGCTCAGGAATTTTCATGTATTTTGAAGATCTTAGTATAACATTGGAAGTTAAATTGATAGATTGGCATTCTGAATGAAAATAAGTCCAATCATGAAGCATATCATCTTTAGCAACAGCCTAATAATTAGGTCTATAGGAAATTTTGAAGCTTTGGAAGCTACAGTAGTATGGCTTTATTTATAAAATATTTGTTAGTAGAGTGAGTGTCAAAAATTAAATATAAATGTACCTGTTTAAAATGATCATGAAGACATATATGATACTTTAAGAGACCATTTTCCATGCATTACAAAACTTTGAGGGAATAACTGAGGCTAATATAACATTATTTATTTTTACATTATCTTTTATCTAAATAAAGGAATGGCAAATTTTACCTGAACAAAAGAGCAAAGAAAAGTGTGTGTGTGTGTGGGGGGGGGGGGGCGTTCTTTTTTAAAATACATTGAAGATACCAGAGTCTCCATAACTGCCTTTCATGTCCTCTTATCGGCTACATATGACTCATTTTTCACTCTTGTTAATTTGAACTCTCTTCCTTGCCCATAATTTATGCTTAACTTTTATCACATGTAATCCCATGTAGGTTTTTCTAAGGGAAAAGAACAAGAATTAGAGGCTGAAGGAAAAGCTTCAATCATTGAAATTATTACCCATGTCTGCTTTTCTTTTTCTCATAGCAGAAACCATTTGCACGCTGTTCATTCAAATACACTTTTCTAAACATATTTTAAAACACTTAAATCATATCATAGTGATTACTTTGTATGTATGGCTTTCACTATATTTTTTCTGATTTTTGGAGAGCAGAGATAAAATATTATTCATCATTTTTATTCAGAGTACCAAACACTGTATTATAAAAAAGATTAAATCTATTATCTTTCTATAGTTGATTAATTAATATGATAATTTCTAAATTAACTTTTCTATAAGACGGTGAATTCTAAATAAATACAGCCAACTTATATTTCACCCCAATTAATGTTACCTATATATGCTTAACTCTTCCTCAGGCATACAATTCTGTTGACAGAGTATTTATATAGTATTGCATACTTTTAAAAAGGCTGATTTACTATTTCTCAGTAATTTATATATTCCTAACCCACTGCCACTCTGTCATATTTCTTAAAGTTCTTTTAATTTGCAGCTGATAGCCATTAAGTGTGAGGAAAGGGTAGGTAGACTCACTATTTTTCTTTGTAGGCAACAGTCTTTCAAAAAGCTTGTGCTTATTAAATTTGTTCAATGCAAGTATTGAATTTTCCTGTTGCTGACAATGTTTAATACTCTTTTATTATCCACATAAATGTGTATCCCAAGAATTTTTTCCTCCTTCTAACAGTTTTATCTTATACCTATATTTTCCTTTCTCAGAGGTTAAAATTTTACCTTTCTATTGAATAGTATTTACTTAAAATATTTCTTGTAGGACAGAATATATTATTAAATGAGAAAAAATATATGGCTATTTACTATACAAATGTAAATGTCTGTTATATAGTTTGGTTTCTTCACATTATTTGCATCTGTTTTACGGTGACACTTGATATTTTCATAAATGCGTAGCATTATATATCTTTTCTAATCCATGAACTTTCTACCCCATGCTGTGCATAATATATTACAACCAATTATGTATATTAGCTCGTACTTGGGTTTATTACTGCATCAGTGTGTTTAAAATGACAGTATTTGATACCTAACATATATGTAGGTTTTTCTGTTATGCTATGTTTTTCTCAAAAAATATAAAAACTAGGTGCTAAGGAGCTTCATTTCTGCCTTTTATATTTTCAAACTGGCCATATTTTTATATGTCAATAACAAAAGATCAGTTTGGAATCAAATATTTTACAGGAGATTGCAACAAAAAATAAACTGTAACTCTCTGAGTGGAAGTACATTACAGAATTTAAAGACAGTGAAAAGATGGTATCTTAATGCAGTGCCTCTAGTACAGGGCTTTCTATAGATGCCAGGGACTGCAGTCCCTGAGGGATTCTGTATTCAATATTCACCTGTTCTTTGTTGTAAATAAAACAACAGTTTACCACTAAGTAGATCTAGCACTACATATAAGCAAGTCAGGTAATTCCTCAAGTAAAAACAATTTACTTAGATTTTTCCAAGTCTTTAATAAAAGCTGTCACTTAAAAAAAAAAAAGTAGTAGTTTTTCAACCACTTTAGAAGCCATAGACATAGAGCAAGCAACATAATGCAGTAGAGTGAGCAATAGGAGTCAGTCCCGGTTCAGCCAGTAGGTGTCATTTAACCTCTTGGAACCATTTCTTTCCTCTAAATTAAACACAGTTTGAAAAACATCATAAGGAAAGAATGAATTAATAAGTCTAGAGCCAAAGTTGACTAAAGATAATGATGGGATAGTTATTCAAAGTCAGATTTTAATGGGTCTTTTGTGATTGTTTCAATGGACTATGACTTTAGGTTAAAAGTATAGGGAATTAAGGAAGTGATTTAATCAGATATAATAATCCAAATGCTTGTATATTGTAGAAATGGTGCCAGCATTTTCAAAGGTCTATAAATTAATAAGGCACCCATAATAGTTATGTAACACAGTTTACATAGAGATCATGTCTTGTATATTTCTAACTTGTGCCACATACAGAAGAGAACCACTCTTTCTCCGCATTTAGACCTCCACTAACCACAGCCAGTACATGGCTCTCGTTCAGAGCAGAATAACATAATATAAGCAACAGACCCAACATTTATTTCAATTCTTAAGGCCTAGTGTAATTAAATAAATTGAAAAGGTACTTTATATCCCTTGAGCCCTCCAAAATCACTTTGAACTGAACTGACACAGAGATCAAGCCTGGTTGACATTTCCTGTAGAGCACATATACTAATCGCAATGAGCATTGTATTCCCCAGATCTTAGCAGTTGCTTAGTCTAAATCTATACAAATGAGCAGAGATTCTGCTAACTTACTCAGTTTGGCTATCTTAGTGGTCTATCTGGACCATTGAGTGATTGATTCATTTTCAAAATATTTATGTAGATTGAGTGGAGTGACCAATATGAATCTAAATTACCTATTTTGGCAAGCGACCAAAACAGCTCTGATTATTTAATGAAAAGCTAGGCAAACAGTATTACACACTTATTTTCATACATAGAAACAACATTGAAACATTATATTTATTGATAGCCCTTTTAATACAATATGAGGCCAATTGTTATAGTGGTCATTCAACTCATAAATTTCACTTGTGAAGAATCACCAACCTTATGCTAAAACTAGAATATGTTAATGATTAGCAGCAATATCAGAATCTTCTCTAATCTATGTTCAAGTAAAGTATCTGCAAAATGTAATACTGATGAGCAGAATTCTCTTGTTTGAGAAATCTATCAACTTCACTTTTGGTTTATGTAAAACTCAAAACTGCTTCTTGTATAGCTCAAGGGCATACTATTGACACATACAACATTTCAATTTAAAGAAAATTTATTTTAATTTTAATATCCCTATTTATTAATGTTAATTTACAGTATAACAAATTTGCACACAGATTGTTAATGGTAAAAGTATTTTTTATACATTTGCTTAAATGCAGAAAATACTAGTATAATGGCCAAAACTATGGGGAAAATCAACAATGTCTGTCAGAGGAATGGGTAAACAAATTGTGGAATACATGCAATGAAGATACACAATAAAAAATTAAATTAATGGACTGCTGGTATCTTATGAAAATTTGGATGACTCTCAATACTGTTAAAGTGGGCAAAAGACGCCAGGCAAAAGGAATACATAGAGCTCTTCATCCAAATAAAATTTTACAAAAGGCAAGCCCAACTTAGAGTAATATAAAGTAGGTCAGATTTCGCTATGGTTGGTAAAGGTATTTGGGGCAGGGATGTGGGAGGACTATTTGGGTACAGGATTTATTATAAAATAGCTTAAAGTATTTTTGAGTGATTGATGAAAATATCCTGTATCTTGATTTTGGTTGTTATTACATGGGTGTATACATTTGTCAAAGTTTATCAAACTATTCTTATAAACTCTGCATAATTTTGTTTCGTTCTGTTTTTTGTTAATCCTCACCCAAGGATATTTTTTCCATTGACTTTTTTTTTTCCAGAGGGAGTAGAAAGGAGGGAGGGAAGGAAGGGGGAGAGAGAGATATTGATGTACACATTGACTGGCTGCCTCTCTTACACACCCCAACAGGGGCAGGGGGTCCAGCCTGTAACCAGTGCACATCCTTGACCCAGAATCAAACCCTTGATACTCTAACCATTGAAAAACACTGGCCAGGGCAACTCTGCATAAATTGTAGTGGATATAAATTAAACCTGAAAAATGACAAATCACTGTAAAATTAATAGCGTGGTGCTGAAGGTCCCCTGTGGATTCTGAGAAATTTACGGAGACTAATGAATAGCAAATCTTGCCAAATCACCTCTTTATTAGTCATCAGAGTTTCATTCTTTCTCACAATTCCCCAAATTACTTCCTTTCTCTAAGTTTTTTTTAAAAATAAACTTCTCATCTATAGAAGAGTGTTTCTTTATTATTTGCCACTTCCCTCCAACCCCAGCCTCAGCTTGTTTCAAAAACTCAACTTTTCATTGTCTGAAGTGAACTACGGTTTTCTTGGTTCCTTCCAATTACCAAGACCTACAAAAAATAATTAAGATTAGGAGAGTGAAAGAGAGAAGGAAAAGAGGGAAGAATAAAAATAAAAAAATAATCTTGTAGTTTAATATTTTATTTTAAAATAATTATCATTGGGTTATTTTTACCATTATTCTCAAATTAAAATGTAGGCTGTGTTCATTCTCTATTAGCAAAAAATATAAATATATAAGATAAAAAAACATGGAAAGGTAAAATCATTCTTTGTCACAATTTTGCTATATTATTTCAAGAAGTCTTCACCATCCTCTCCTCACCCTTCTGCCTCCAACATACAACTGGAAATAATTCCACTTCATGTATCACTTGCAGCTAATCAAAGGTTGCCTGATTAAAGTGACCATCTCCTAAGTAAGTTGAAGTAGTTGAAATCAATGTTACAAGCTTCCTCGTGGCTTTGGAACTGAGGCGTATATGGGCTAATGACACAAATCTGGTCACACATGCTGATTAGTATGGGCAAAATAGTCTGACCCTCGTCAGCCACTTCAATATATACAATTAAGAGAGATGAGTGCAATGGACACTGAAGTCCTCAATGGAAAGAGGGCTGCAAGGACGGATAATGGAATTCATAAAGTCAAAGAAAAATATTTTAAATTGAAAACTCTGTCATGGCTCAGAAGACTAAGCAAAAGTCCCTGAGAGAGAAAAGATAGTTACAGATTTCTATAAGCATATGCCCTTTACACCGATACATCCTTTGTGTTAGTGTTGGCATACATTTTAAAGTTTTCTACACCCATGCTATAAATTCCACATGGTTAATTTTGCTATAAATAGGTAATTATCTTTGAGGGAGATTAAAAATGTGAAAATGTCTTCTATATTAATATTCTATCTCTGGAGCTATTTCTTACTTTCTATGGATCTACACTTCCATTTGATATTATTTTTGTTTGAGTTAAATAACTTCTATTCACATTTCTCATAGTTCAGATCTAGTGGTCAGAGTAGACCCTGTAACTTTTGTTTATTTGATATTTCATTCTTTACTTTGAAAGATATTTTATTTGCATACTAGAGGCCCACTGTGGGAAATTCTTGCACTGGGGGGAGGGAGAGGTCCCTCAGCCTGGTCTGTGCCCTCTCGCAATCCAGGAACCCCCCAACGGATCGCCCCCACAGAGGGAGGCCACGCCCACCTGCCACAGAACTGCAGCGGGGTGGCCTGGGCCTCCCTCTGCAGGCGATCATGGGGTGATGGCTGGGCCCCCAACCAATTGCATCGCACCCGCCTTGGCTGGCCTGGCACCAGTGGGTGTCATAGCATGGTCCTCCGGACAGTCGTTCTGCTGTTCAGCTTTTTGATCAATTTGCATATTATGCTTTTATTACTATAGATAGAAATCTAGGTCAAATTTTTCCCTCGTTATTTCTATGTGCCTTATATTTTTTTTATTTTAAAATGATTATAGAATCAAAGGAAGCAACCAAGAAATGTACTGTGCAGTCACATGCCCCCTTCACTCTAGTATTAACATCTTGCGTTATCTGCAAAATAGCAAAGCCAGGAATGTGACATTGCTACAATCCAAAGAGTGCATTCAGTTTTTACCAGTTATACAGTCCCTCACTTGTGCATGTATTTGTGTGTGTGTGTAAATCTATGCAATTTTCTTACATGTATATTCATGCAACTGCCACCACAATGAAGATACAGACTGCCATCATCAAAAGGCTCCCTGATGCTACTTTAATAACATTCTCACCCCTCCCATCTCTAACCCCTAGCAACCACACATATGTTTTCCATTTTTATAATGTCATTTCATAAACATTATATAAATGGAATCATACAATATATATTCATTTTAAATTTATATTTTCACACATTGTAATTACCTTCAAGTTCATCCAAGTTGTTCCATGTATTAATAGTTGGTTCCTTTTAATTGTCGACTAGTATTTCATGGCAAGATTGTATCATATGTTTGTTAAATTATAGAATTATAGAAAAAAATTTACTTTTTATTTCATCTTTAAGCACTTCAAATATGTCATCTGTTGTTTACTGAATTCAGTAGCATTGATTCTGGTGAGAATATTTGGTTCTCCTTACTTTGATTTTCTCTACATAATGTGTCATTAATTCTTTTCTGTTTAACCCGGTTATAAAAAATATTATGTTTAAGGGGATGAGGGGAAATAGAAGAGGATAAAGAAGGAATAAATGGCGATGGAAGGATACTTGACTTGGGGTGGTGAGCACTCAATACAATATACAGATGATATATTATAGAATTGTACACCCAAAACCTATGAAATTTAATTAACCGGTATTACTCCAATAAATTCAATTAAAAAGTAAAAAAATCTTTATCAATATAATTCCTATAACTAATGTATGATATGCGTGAGAGTGTGTGTGTGCGTGTGTGTGTGCGTGTGTGTGCATGTGTGTGTGTGTGTGTGTGTGTGTATTATTTTTATGTTTATCCACCTTGAGCTAACAGACTATATTGGAATTATGAGTTTATACTTTTCATCCTATTTGGAAACATTTTGGCTATTATTTATGCAAATATGTATTTGTCTCTCCTGGGCTCTCCTTACTAGACTCCAATTACACATGCATTACAACACAATATTGTCTCATAAGTCCACAAGTCACTAATGATGTTAATTATATTTTCAGGATAATTAAAAGTCAAGTAATTAGTCATTTTCTATAATTAATTTGGATATGATTAAATTCTATTGATATGTCTTCAAATTAACTGATACTTATTGTTTCTACTATGCTAATGATGCTATTCGAAAAATGTTTATTTCTGATATTTGGTTCTTTTGTATATCTTCATTTCTCTCCTTATATTTGTTTTATTTAAATCATTGAGCACATTGAAAATCTTTATAGATTTATGCTCTATGAGTTTATGATTATGAATCATGTCCCTATTGGCTATTTTTTATGGGTCATATTTTCCTGCTTCTTTGTCTGATTAGTAATTTTGATACAGAATATTTTTAAGTTTATATTTTCAAAAGCTGAATTTAAAAAATTAAATACTGTTTAGTTTTGTTCTGGAAGGCAATTAAGTCATTTGCAGGTTGACTGGACCTTCTGAAGCTTATTTATAGACTTTTTGAGGGCAGTTTCTGGTGTCTAGTGAATGCCCTATATATTCAAAAAGCTGTTCACTGTTCTACTCTGGCCAAGCCTCCCTGAGTCCTCTCTCAGTCCTAGGAATGATTCGCAAGGCTCTCTGAGTCCTAGGAATTGTTTGGGTCATGATTTTCCAGCAATTATTCTGTCCTGGCATTTGTTTGTTGCCTGAATTCATGGAATTTCAGCCTGTGGATACACAGATATTCACTCAGAGACTGAAGAGATGCTTTACTGATGTCCAAAGTTCTCCCTCTGTATATTTCTCCTTCACAAAACCTTTCCCTGAAATATCCAGGTGAGTCTGTCTCCCTGAACTGTTCTGTGTCTCCTCAACTCAACAAGATTGCTGGGCTCTGTCTTTTCTTCCCTCCCAGTTTTGTAGTCTAGAAATTGTCTCTGGACAAAAGCCAGGGCGTTCCTAGGCCTCTCATTTGTTTTCCTCCTCTCAGCGATGGACCACAGTTTTTTTGCTGACTGTTGTCCAGTGTTTGAAAACTGTTATCTAACAGTTCTACAGTTTTCTAGATTTTTATAATGGGCATTGTTTTTGTTTTGGTTTTTTTATTTTAATTTAATTTTTTATTTTCTTTATTGATTAAGGTATTACATAAGGTATTAAGTTATTATAATACCTTAATAGCTTATGTAATACCTTAATCCCCCCTCCCCGCCCCTACTCATGCCCTCTCCCCCCTGGTATCTGTGTCCATTGGTTATGCTTATATGCATGCATACAAGTCATTGTTTTTATTCTCACTTTAAAAATCAGACTTATGCTACTTTGGAGGACTTTTCTTTATTGCAATGCTTTAAAAAAAGTTAATTACATTTATCTAGATCATTATAATAATTAGTAGTAGTGCCAAGCTGGTGTGTCTCAGTGGTTGAACACCAACCTATGAACCAGGAGTACACGGTTCAATTCCAGGTCGGGGCACATGCCCAGGTTGCAGGCTCGATCCCCAGTGTGGGGCATGCAGGAGACAGCCAATCCATGATTCTCTCTCATCATTGATTTTTCTCTCTCTCTCTCCCCCTTATCCTTCCTCTTTAAAATCAACAAAAATATATTTTAAATGTTTTTAATAATAATAATAATAATGATTAGTAGTAGTAGTAACATAATAATAAGAAGTAATAACTGGTACCAATACAACCATTATTTACTCTACACTTGGTGAATTATACTTAATCACTTCAGTGATATTAGGATTAATATAATATTGTTATCTTTCCAAGGATGAAGGCATTGATGCTCAGATTATGTAGAAGATTTTATACCACATATCTAAAAATTAGCAACATTGAAATTTTATTCAACAATTATTCTTGAATGTCTACCATGTTAGGCTTGGGGGATATAGCAGTGAAACAAAAGAAAATCTCATGTAGCTTACATTCTAGTGGCCATATACACAAAATAGCAATAATAACTAAAATATATAGTTGACCTTGAACAATACACACTTGAACTGTGCACGTTCACTTATACACAGCTATTTTTCAATAAATACCCTAACTGTTTTCAATCACCAGTTGGGAGTCTAAAGAGGCAGAGGGCTGACTCTATGCATTGATCTATCTCATTTTCAACCTATGAACCAGGAGGTCGAGGTTGATTCCCAATTCCCAGTCAGGGCATTTCCTGGTTGTGGGCTTGATCCCCGGTGTGAGGTATGCGGGAGGCAGCCAATCAATGATTTTCTCTCATCATTGATGTTTCTATCTCTCTCTCCCTTTCTCTTCCTCTCTGAAATCAATAAAAATATATTTTTTAAAAAAGAAAAAAATGGACCTAAAGGGCAGGTGGTGAAGCAAAAAGATCTATAACAGGCTGTTATGAAATAATCCACATTTGAGATGCTACCATAGAAGTAACAGAGCAGGCGATGAAAAGTGCTCAAATTATAGATATATCTTCAAACCTGATATTCAAAACCAGGCCTACCTTATTTCAAAATCTATGTGGCTTTTAATTTTCTCCCTTACTTTAGAATCTCCCTTATTATCTAATATAGCACTGTTAGTGTACAAGTACTCAATATAAACAAATTATACTTAATTTGTTGAATTAATTAATATCTAAATGAATTTCAAAATTCTCTAGGTTCAATTATTTCTTCAAGTAGAAACACTAAGCTCTGTCACATACATGTGTGTGTTTCTATAATTCTCAATAATTAAATTCAAAGGTCAATATGCTTTGTAAATTTTAAATGCAAATGATAGCCACATGAGAAAGCACACTATTTGGAGACAACAAGTAAAAGTGGGTTAGGAAAGCAGAGCATATCAGAGAACACTTATATAGTAAAATATTGAAAAATAAGGCCTGAGAATCTAGAGACAAAGAATACTTAATATATATGACAAAAATGCCATAATACCTAAGAATTAGTAAAGCAGCTGCTGAAAAGGCAGAAGAAGCCACTATGATTATGTTTAGTTTATCCTCTGCAATCCATTTCCCATTATTTGAAATAAACAAAAGCATAAAACAAACAAACAAACAAAAATTAATCAGTGTGATGAATAATGGAAATGATTTTTTCTCCTTATTATATGGAAAAAAGAGGTTGCGTGGTAAAGTTTTAGGAATAATTTAGATGGTAGAAGTAGAAGACATCATTTGCACCATGATGGTTGAGACCTTAATATTACATGTGCAGGGGGGAGGCATGTGTGAAAACTGAGGCACAGAAATATTATGTGACAGATTTTTTTTTAATCCTAACCTGTCTGATGTCCTCCTTTTCTAATAAACAAGACTTTGTTCCAAACAGCTTTTTTTGTTTTGTATTGTTTTTAAATTATCTTCATCTGTGCATCAAAATATTCTACTAAAACTCTCCCAATATTTTATGGAGTAGCTCTTTCTGCTCTCTCTAGATTTAACAGTGGTTCTCAACCTTCTGGCCCTTTAAATACAGTTCCTCATGTTGTGACCCAACCATAAAATTATTTTTGTTGCTACTTCATAACTGTAATGTTGCTACTGTTATGAATTGTAATGTAAATATCTGATATGCAGGATGGTCTTAGGCGACCCCTGTGAAAGGGTCATTCGACCGCCAAAGGGGTCGCGACCCACAGGTTGAGAACTGCTGCTAGAAGATGGGGTGATATATCATGCTGTTAGCATGGACAAAACCAAAATATATGAAAAGTGTTATCTATTCTATTGGAGTCACACCTTGCAAATATGATGCATTATTATTTGATAAGTTAATAGAAAATAATATATATGGTACTCATTCTGGAAAAACAATATTTTGCTAGTAGATAATACAAAGGTAGAGTAATTTGGCTCATTATTTAAGACATTTTTGTATTTTATAACAACTAATTAGCATTTGTAAAAATTACACTTCTTATTCACTAGGCTGCATCTACTACTGTGATACCAGCTGAGCTGTTGCTAACATGATGGTATGACTCATTATATCAATTATCCCCCATATTTCCCAGTAAGTCTGTGCAAATAATTAAAGAAAACTCTAGTGTCAAATCACATTAGTAAAGTAATACATCAAACATTTCTAATAGCAAATCCACAAAACTCATAGATTAATTGCGTATGTCCCCATCTCAAAAATTTTAATAGCATGTATTGTAGCTAATAGTGATATTATTGCATATTTTTCTGGCAAGCATTTTGAAAAGTAATTATATGTATTTACATGGCAACTCCTTTAATTCACTTAATTATCCCGTGGTGGTTAACTTAATGTGTCAACTTGACTGGGCTAAGAGATGCCCAGATAGCTGGAAAAACATAATTTCTGAATGTGTCTGAGAGGAGTTTGAATCTGAATTCTGAGCAATGATCATCCTCACCAATTTAGGTGGGCATCCTCCAATCCAGTGAGAGACTAAATGGAACAAAAAGGTGAAGGAAGAGTGAATTTGCTAGATTTGTTTGAGCTGGGACACCCATCTTCTCCCACCCATGGACATCAGTGCTCCTGGTTCTCAGGCCCTCAAACTCAGACTGAATCACACCTCAGGCATTCCTGGTTCCTTAGCCTGAAAATGTCAGATCATGCAACATCTTAGTCTGTATAATCCTGTCAGCCAATC
>NW_005355769.1:11760-14411 GCF_000412655.1 Myotis brandtii | reverse complement strand
GCCGGCTCTCAGCTCCAGTGACAGGCATAGAAGGTAAATAAATGCCAGAATAAAAAAAAAGAAGAAAAGGAGAGGTTTGGAGCTTCAGTCGCCCGCCAGCCTGAAAACGGCCCTCAGCCCCTCACCCAGACTGGCCAGGCACCCCAGTGGGGACCCCCACCCTGAAGCAACAAGATGGCGGCTAATTTGCATACTGAAGGCAGGCGGCAGCAGGCAAGGCTGTCTGCGGTCTGGGACCCAGATCTGTGACCCTGCCAGGCGGGCGGCAGTGCTTGAGGCTGTCTGCAATCCGGGACCCGGATCTGTGACCCTGCTGGGTGGGGGGCAGTGCTTGAGGCTGTCCACGGGACCAAGACATGGATCTGTGACCCTGCCGGGTGGGGGGCAGTGCTTAAGGCTGTGCACGGTCCCGGGACTCGGATACGTGACCCTTCACGGTGGGGAGGCAGCCGATGTTTTATCTTACATATCTTTACTGAGGTGTAATTGATATACAATAAACTGCACATATTTAAAGTGTACAATTTAATAAGTTTTGATATATACATACAAATATACAATCATCATCATAGTTAAGATTCCCAGTGGTCCTTTGCAACCATCCACATTTCTCCCTCCCTTACACCCCTACCCTTCCATCCCCAAGCACACTGATCTGTTTCTGTTACTAGAGATCAATTCGTTGTTTCGACAGTTTTTAAAAAATGAAATTATATAATACAAACTTTTTTTTTTACAACATAGTGATTAGGCTTTTATATAACTTAGGAAGCGATCTTCCTGATAAATCTAATATCTATCTGATACCATACACAGTGCAGCTACGAGATCACCTCTGGGGGGGTTAATGCAGGAGCTGAGGCAGGAGCAGGTACAGATAGACACACCTGGTTGGCAAGGGCAGCCCTTGCTGAGGTGCCTTTAGTCAGTGTTCAAGATCAAGAACCTAGAGGTGGAGAGGAATTCCTTCCTCTCAGTGAAACAGTGGGATAGTCGGGGTGACTGTAGAAGAGGAATGTGCACTTTGGGTGCCAGCACCCATAAGTGAAGGCTGCCCTGACTGAGCCTTGCTTGCTTCAGGCCTAGCGCACTCCTGCCGAGCAACGGGTGACAGGACGTGCTTTTCCGAATTAATGAGAGAAAACATTGATTCTCCTGCTGCCCATGAAGGTGGAAAGTGAAGTGGGGAGACATGTGGGGAATGAGAAAGGTTCCCTGTCTGGGGGTTCCAAATCTGCTGTTGGTTTCTTTCACCACTGACTAGACATATACAGGGTGTCCCCCCAAAATGTATACACACTTTGAATACCTACTAATTCCAATGGTTTTAAGCATAAGAAAGGAACAACAATGGAGCTGTTATCTGTTAAAAGTGTGGGCACAGTATATCCTGTTGGTTCTATTTCTCTGGAGTACCCTAATACATGCTCCAACAATCTAAAATATAATTTTATTGTATTTATTTTGTTATTGATGAAACAAAGGAAAAAATAATTGGATCAACTATTCCACATTGCCCAGTTGGTAAGTGGTAAAGCTGAGAAATGCAGCATATGTTTTGCTGAAAGAAACAGACATGATTTTTCATAAAAAATCTATATGAATGTACATTTACAAAATAAATTGTTTTATTTTATTATAAATTGTTTTCCATATTTAAAATGTTTTATCTTACATATCTTTACTGAGGTGTAATTGATATACAATAAACTGCACATATTTAAAGTGTACAATTTAATAAGTTTTGATATATACATACAAATATACAATCATCATCATAGTTAAGATTCCCAGTGGTCCTTTGCAACCATCCACATTTCTCCCTCCCTTACACCCCTACCCTTCCATCCCCAAGCACACTGATCTGCTTCTGTTACTAGAGATCAATTCATTTTTTGACAGTTTTTAAAAAATGAAATCATATAATACGAACTTTTTTTTTTACAACATAGTGATTAGGCTTTTTTATAACTTAGGAAGTGATCTCCCTGATAAATCTAATACCTATCTGATACCATACAAAGTACAATATTATTGACTATATTTCTTATGCTGTACTTTATCCCTGTGACTGTTCTGTAACTACCAATTTGTATTTCTTAATTCCTTCCACATTTTTACCAGCCTCCCAACCCCCTTCCCATCTGACATTCATCAAAATGTATTTATAAGGTTTTTTCTGTTTTATGCTTTTGTTTTTGTGTTTTGTTTTTGTTTTGTTTTTAGATTCCACATTTAAGTAAAATCATATGGCATTTCTCTTTCTCTGACTTATTTTACAGAACACTATACCCTATAGGTCCATCCATGTTGTTGCAGATGACAATATTTTATTCCTTTTATGGCTCAGTCATATTTTATTGTGTATATGTATCATTAATCTTTATCCATTAATCTATTGATGGAAACATAGATTGCTTTCATATCTTGGCTATTGTAAATAATGCTGAATTGAACATATGAATGCACGTGTCCTTTTGAATTAGTGTTTTGTGTTTCTAAGATACATATGCTAAAATGGAATAGCTGGGTTCTTATCTCTTGTTAAATCCTTTGTTTTAAAGTCTATTTTTGTGTGGTATGAGTATTACTATATACCTTTTTTATATATTTCCATTTTCATGAAATCACTTTTTTCATCCCTTTACTTT
>NW_005355769.1:0-11395 GCF_000412655.1 Myotis brandtii | reverse complement strand
CCTTCTCCTGCTCCTCCTTCTTCCTTCTTTCTTCTCAAAGAAGACACTTTAACATTTCTTGTAATACTGGTTTGGTGGTGATATACTTCTTTAGCTTTTTCCTGCCTGGAAAACTTTATCTCTCCTTTGATTCTAATGATAGCTTTGGTGGGTAGAGTAATCTTGGTTGTAGATCTTTGTTTTTTATTACTTTGAATATTTTGTGCCAATCCCTTCTGTCCTGAAATGTTTCTGGGGAGCAATCAGCTGACCATAGTATGGGAGCTTCTTGTAGGTAATTAACTGCTTTACTCTTGCTGCTTTTAAGACTGTTTCTTTGTCTTCAACATTTGGCATTTTAATTATGATGTGTCTTGTTGTGTGCCTCTTTATGTTTCTCTTGTTTGGGACTCTCTGCACTTCCTGGACTTTGGTATCTTTTTCCGTCATCAGGTTACAGAAGTGTTCAAATATTATTTCTTTAAGTAAGTTCTCAATACATTGCTCTCTCTCCTCCTTCTAGTATTCCTATGATGTGGTTATTATTATGTTTCATGTTGTTCTAAAAGTCCCTTAAACTACATTCATTTTTAAAAATCTTTTTTTTTCTTTTTGCTGCTCTGATTGGGTGTTTTCAGCTACCTTATCTTCCAAGTTGCTGATTTGCTTCTTTGCTTCAGCTACTCTAATGTTGATTCTCTGTAATGTATTCTTTGTTACAGTTAGTGTATTCTTAATTTCTAACTGGTTCTTTTATGGTTTCTTTGTTGTTTTTTCTTTTAAGCTATTGGAGTTCTCACTAAATCCCTTGACCATCCTTATAACCATTGTTTTGAGCCCTGTATCTAGTAGTTTGCTTGCGTGCATTGGATTTAGTTCTTTTTCTATAGATTTCTCCTGGTATTTCATTTGGGGCATGTTTCCTTGTCTCCTATTTTGGCTGCCTCCCTGTGTTTGTTTCTATGCATTAGGTAGATCTGTTATGTCTCCTGGTGTTGATAGAGTGGTCTTATGTATTAGGTATCCTGTTGGGCTCAATGGCACAATCACCTTGGTCACCTGATCCAGGTACTCTAGGTGTGTTCCTTTGTGCACCTTCCTATTGTAGTTGAGCCTTGATTGCTGTTTGGAGGGATTGACTCTCAAGCTGGTTGGTTGTAAGGACTGTCTGTCACTATAGTAGAGGAGTTGTTGTGCAGGAGCTGACCCTACAGTGCAAGATTTGCTTTAGTAGGGCTCTGGTGCCTGCTAAGTCTGCCCTTTGAATGTATTGCTTGTTTAGGTTGCTGAATGGTGCTCTTGTGTGGTCTGAATCTGGTTATCAGGTGTGTTGGTTCTGGAGCCTCTTGGGAGGTGCAACCCTACCTGGGGCCAACTGCTGTAAGTTACACAGTGATCTGCAGATGGTTGCCCCTTGTCATGGGTTTACAGGTACCTGGGAGAGGCTGGTCTAGAGCTCAGGTGAGCTGCCACTATTGCTGGACTTGGGGCTGCTTAGCAAGAGGTTCAGGACATGCCAAGGCCAGATGCTGCTTGCTTGGGGTTTGTGGACCTTTGAAAGTTTTTAGGAAAGTCCACAGAATAAGCCAACACAGGCAGTTGGGAAAAGCCACTGTAAGATGCTTGGGTGGGCATGAGATTTGTTGAGACTGGGTGCCCACAGGGGAAGGGCTCAGAAAAAGAACATTGGTTCTGCCAACACTTCTGTCTGGGAAAAAATCCTCCCTTCCAACCCTCACCCCATGATTCTTTCTCATCATTGATGTCTCTATCTTTCTCTCCCTCTCCCTTCCTGGCTGAAATAAATAAAAATATTTTTTAAAAAATTAAAAAATTGTTTCATGGACCTTAATGTGATCTATCTTGGAGACTGTTACATGTTCACTTGAGAATATGTATTCTTCTGTTGTTGAATGGAATGTTTTGTAAACGTCTGTAAAGTCTAACTGGACTTTTGTATATATTGGTCCAATAAAATAAATAATAAGCATATTTGTCTAATAATAATAATTAATGTGCATATTGGTCCAATAAAAAAGAATGGTCAGGCCCTGGCTAGTGTGGCTTAGTTGGTTGGAGTGTCATCCTGTGCACATACTTGGGTTTCAGGTTTGATCCCTGGTTGGGGTGCATTTGTGAGGCAACTGATTGATGTTTCTCTCTCATATCAATGTTTCTCTCTGACTCTTCCTCCTCTCTTTCTCAAATCAATGAGAACATTTATTAATTGGATTGTTTGGTTTTTCTTTGGTGTTGAGTTTTATAAGTTATTTATAAATTTTGGATATTAACCCTTATCAGATGTATCACCTTACATATGCCAGAATGGCTATCATCAATAAATCAACAAACAACAAGTATTGGCATGATGTGGATAAAAGGGAGACCTTGTGCACTATTGGTGGGAATGCAGAGTGGTGTAGTCACTGTGGAAAGTAATATGGAGTTACCTAAAAAAATTAAAAATGAAACTGTCTTATGACCCAGCAATTCTACTTCTGAAAATTTATCTATAGAAACCTGAAACTCTAATTCAAAAATTCATTGCAGCATTATTTATAACAGTCAAGATCTGGAAGCATCCTAAGTGTCCATCAGTAGATAAGTGGGTAAAAAAGCTGTGGTATATTTACATGATGGAATACTGCTCTGTTGGAAAAAGGCAGAAACTTTTACCCATTGTGACAGGATGGATGGACCTGGAGAACATTATGCTAAGTGAAATAAGCTAATCAGAGAAATGGCAGTACTATATGATTTCACTCATATGTGGAATTTAATGAACAAACTGAACTACCAAACAAAATAGAAACAGATTCATAGAGAGCAGGCAGAGAACTGGAGGAGTGGAGGGTAATGGAGTGGATGGGTTGAGCAAAAAAGAGAGAGAACTCATGGATATGGACAACAGTACAGTACAGGGAATAAGGGGATAAATGGTAATAAAAATAATATTGTTGTATCAGTGAGGGTAAGGATTACAAGTAATTTACATGTTGTTTATACCTTTTATGTTTTTTATTTTATTTTATTTTTAAAATTTATCTTTATTTTTAAAAGTATTACAGATGTCCCCTGGAGCGTTACTTTAATATTTTTTATGAGTACGTACATATTTTTTTTACACATAGTTGAGATAATAAGTGACCTTTTCCTTTTTACATATAAAATTTGGTCATATTTTTTAGCCCGTATTTTCAGTTGGTTTTTATATACTTTACATTATAGCTATGTCGGTTTACTTAACACATCTCTATTGTATTTCAACCTTATTTATAATTTTTCACTATTAAAGAATCTTATACTGGAAAAAAATTAAAAACTGAAGTAAAATAAATGAAATAAAATTCTAAAAATAAACATAAAAAATAAAATCACTTCCTCAATAATTAAAAATATAATTACTGCATGATCCAGCAATTCCACTTTTGAGTATATATCCCAAGGAATGAAAACAAAATACTGAAGACTAGAGTCCTGGTGCACAAAATTCATGCACGGGGGGAGGTAGGTCCCTCAGCAATTCAGGACCGCTGCTCCTAACCGCTCAACTGCCTGCCTGCCTGATTGCCCTTAACCCCTCTGCCTGATGGCCCCTAACTGCCCTCCCCTGTTGGTCTGATCACTCCTAACTGCCACTGCCTCGGCCCCTGCCACCATGGCTTTGTCCGGAAGGAAGGCAGGATGACTGGAAGATGTCCGGTCAACCCGGTTTAATTAGCATATTACCCTTTTATTAGTATAGGTGTATCTGCACTCCCATGGTCATTGCTGTTTTACTCACAATAGCCAAGATACAGAAACATTTAATTGTCAGTAAATGGAGGAATCAATGAAGAAGATGTGGTACATATATGCAATGTAATATTATTTAGCCATGAGTGAGAAGGACATCCTGCAATTTGCAAGAATACAGATGGACCATGAGGCCATTATGCGAAGGGAAATAAGTCAGACAGAGGAACCAAATTCTGTAGAATATTACTTATTTATGGATTCTCAAAAATATCAATCTCATAGAAACAAACTAGAATTGTGGTTACCAGGAGTTGTGTTGTACGGAAAATGTGGAGATACTGGGCAAAGAATACAAACTTCCAATTATAAGATGGATAAGTATCTGGGATCTAATTGTAGCATAATAATTATACTTAAAAGTTAATGAAAGAATACCTCTTAAATGTTTCACCACACACACAAAATGGTAATTATGTGACCTAATGCAGGTATTTTTAATGCTATGGTGTTAATCATTTTGCAATATATAAGTGTATCTGCTCAATATGCTGTACATCTGAAACAATGTTGTGTGTAAATTATATCTCAATAAAACTGGAGAAAAAATAACTCCACAAACTAAGACACTTAAAGAGTTTAAATTTTTGCATAAAAGTAATGAAAATGAACAACTTTTAAGTATTTTGATACATTTGATGAGTTACCCTATTGCACCAGAATTAGTGCGTACATTTGACTTAAGCATCAGTATAAAACAAAAAGCCTAAAATAGAGTAATTAATAAATAAATATTTATTCTTACATAAAAGAATTCCAGAAGTCCACGGTACAAGACTGGTGTGGCCCCGCCATGATGATCAGAGGCACAGGCTTTTTCTATCTCATTGCTCCAGCATCCAAGGTTTTACTGACTTTGGTCTTCAAGTATGAGAAGGCCACTCTCATGTCCTACATGCTTCCCAGGTTCCTGGAATGAAGGAAGGACAGAGAGAGATAGAGAGAGCACTCTCTAGAGCAATTTGCCAATATATGACCTGTAATCAATACATTAGCCATACCTGAAATCTCATCATCACAAACCTAGCTGCGGTCTGCTAGGCAACATAGTACTTATGGTTAAGGATATGGTATTGTGTACTTTAAACTAAAGTTTTAGATCTCATATTAAATATTCTTCCCAAACACACACACACAAACACAAAAAAATTGTTGAGGTGATGGACTTTTTTAGTAACTTCATTGTGATGATAGCATCATAAACATATGTTGTGTACTTTAAACTAAAGTTTTAGATCTCATATTAATTATTCTTCCCAAACACACACACACAAACACAAAAAAAATTATTGAGGTGATGGATTTGTTTAGTAACTTCATTGTGATGATAGCATCATGAACATATATAATATATACACATCCAGACACATCAACATATATACATTAAATACATGCAATTCTGTTTTCTATAGATTATAACTCAGGATAAAAGGATCAGGTCTCTTAGATGCATTTTCATTCATAAAAATTCAGAGAAAAATGTTACTAAGGAGGAAGAAATTGTATCTTTCAGTTGACATTTATCAGTTTCTGCACTATTAAATAACAGTAAATTATATTTCTTTAAAATATTTTAAATGTCATATATCTGCTACTATTTCATTTAATTTCATTAATTATTATAAAGTTAAGTAGTTAGTAATAGGTTTAATAGTCACTAGTGTTTCTTCCTGTCTTTATTTATCAGAAAGTATTAATTTAGGAGAAAATCTTGAGAGACAAATCAAGGACCAAAAAAAAAACCAAAACAGCTGCCATTCCACCGATGATGGTTGGATGGTAGGAGGAAATTTGCTATGTGGTTATAAAAGAGCCAGATGTAGATACAGAGTAAATGATCATTATGGGACTTATTTTGTGAAGAACAAAAACATATAAGTCACTGTTATGTAAAAACTGTAAATTCCCTGTTACTGTCATTTCTGTGATGTAAGCCACTGTATCTCTAGAAGGACCATGTTCAAAAGTAACTATATTATCAGAGAAAGAAAATTATTAGCACATTTTCATGAATTAATTTATTGTTTAAGTATCTGCTATACAAAATGATTACTCTCAGGATTTGTACTAAAGTAAATCATGACAAAGGAAGGGAGAACAAAATATGGAGACCTGCTCAAGGTAATTCATAATATGGTCTCCCCCAGTTCTACCAGGGATTTATGTGCTTAAGTCAAGTGGCGTCCCAAGGATACAGTGATTCTGAAGATTAATTTTCAAACTTTATTAAATCATCCTTGAATAGAATACACCATAAATTCCTATCCTTGTTTATTCATCTTCACCTGAGAATATTTTTTCTCATTGATTTTTAGAGAGTGGAAAAGAAGGAGGGAGAGAAGGAGGAAGAGAGAGACAGAAAGAGAGAGAGAGAGAGAGAGAGAGAGAGAGAAACATCTACCAGTATGTGAGAGAGTCACATTGATTGGTTGCTTCCCACATGCACACTGACCTGGGCTGGTGATGAAACCTGCAACCCAGGTAGATATGTGCCCCTGACCTGGAATCGAACCTGGAACCTTTTGCTGTGGGGACCTACACTCTAACCACTGAGCCCACCAGCCAAGGCTCCCTTTAATTTTTATATGGTGAGTTAAAAACACTCCAAATATACAGCTATTGTTGAAGCAAAGCATTTTCAAAAATATAAGTATATTTTTGTATAAAGTTACTTGAAATGAACAACTTTTAAGTATTTTAATACATTTGATGAGTTTCCCTATTGCAGAAACAAAAACTCCTACCAGTGAGATTTTTAATCTATAGCCTCAGAATTAGTGCATACATTTGAATTAAGCAGCAGTATATAACAAAAAGCCTAAAATAGAAGTATTTACTTAATAAATGTTTATTTTTATATAAAAGGATTCCAGAAGTGCACGGTACAAGGCTTCGGTGGCCCCTCCAGGACTATTAGAGACACAGGCTTTTCTCATTGCTCCAGCACCCTAGGTTTTACTGACTTTGGTCCTCAAGCACTAGAAGGCCACTCTTAGTGCTTCTGCAAGAACTGGGGAATCCATAGCAAGTCACCATGAGTATTTTCTCTCATTCTATATCATCAAAACATAACTTTGCTTAGTGCTTCTGCAAGAACTGGGGAATCCATAGCAAGTCACCATGAGTATTTTCTCTTATCCTATATCATCAAAACATAACTTTGCTTAAGTATGCAAAGGATGCATGAATGTAAATATAAGAAAAGTGTTTTGACAAGTTTAGCTTTGTAAATAAAACTAATATCCTTGAAATCTCCTTTCTCTCTTCCTTCATGGTTTTAGGCCCAGTTGTTTCCTGGAACAATAAAACTTATCCTCTTCCCAATCTCATAGTCATAATAGGTAAAGTGAAAAAAAATAAATAACTGAGTAAGTAGGACCTAACTTCTGTGAGGATTTCACTAATTTATTAATAAATTAAGAAAAATGTTTTTTTAAGTACTGTGTTATCTATCTCCATAAACATAGGGGAATGTGGCATAATGAATCCAAATAGGTGGAAACCACAATACCAAAGGCAAGAAATAATGAGAATCAAATGTTGTTGCAACCTCTTATCTAGTTAAGAACCATACAATTTGATCCAGAATCTAGGCTTCCAAACTAAAGAAAAAAACAACAACAAAAAACAAGTGAAATAAAAGCAAACAACCTAGAAGAATTTTTTCTATTGACTTGTACAGCTGAACTTTTCTTCAGAGCTATCTTTGCAGACTTATCAGAGTCTTGAGATGAACAAAGTTTTTAATCTTAACAGAGTCCAGTTAATAAAATTTCATTCTATGTTTACTTCTTTTTTATTATATTAAATGGGTATTTGCCTACTCCAAGATGATGAAAACATTCTCCTATGTTTTCTCCTAAAAGATTTATTTTTTACCTTTTACATGTAGATCTTCAATTCCTCTGGAATTTATTTCAATGTATGAGGTGAGTTAGTGGCCAAACTGCACATTTTTTTCTTATGTGTGTATCCAATTGAACAGCCCTCTTTAGTCAAACGGCCACCTTGTCCTTAGTACTTCAGTGCCTCTTTGGTCACATATCAGAAGACTCTGCATACCTATCTCTATTTCTGGACTCTTATTCTGTTCCACTGGTAATTGTCATGCATTGCACTAATAAAACATTTTGCAATTTCTATAGCTTTATAAAAGGTCACTCACCTTACTTTTACTTGTCAAGTATGCATCTTTTGTTTGTTTTAGGTGAAGAGAGGGGGGCATTTATGAAATCCTATATAATAAAAGCCTAATATGCAAATTGTCCCCTCAGGCAGGCGGTTGATCAAGAGTTCGACCAGGAGACCGGGAATTTGACCACTTGCTATGACATGCGCTGATGATCAGGGGGGCAGCACCGAACATGGCGGGCGCTGGTGATGCAGCCCTGGCAGCGGGCAGCAGTAGAGGCGCTGCTGGCCCCTATGGGCCCTGAAGAGAGCGGGACCATGGTGGGATGGTGGAGCAGGTGAGCGGGCAGCGCCAGGCCAAGGCGGGTGTGAGCAGGGGCCCAATTGCCCCACTGATCACCCAGCAGCTGGCGACCAGCAGCAGCAGTGGGGTGGGGGGCAGGGCCACCGCCTGGCTCCCAGGCACTGAGGGAGCTGGAGGGGGCGGGGGTAGCCCTGACCGATAGCCCCGCAGGCAGAATGGTGGAGCAGGTGAGGGGGCAGCGCCAAGCCACGGCAGGGTGCCAGTCGGGGCTGAGGTGCTGTGAGCCTGGGGACTAAGCCCCACAGGCCACCCCGAGGGATCCCACCTGTGCATGAATTTGTGCACCGGGCCTCTAATAGTAATAATAAAGAAGTAACACTTGTGGTATGATTCGCAGATGTCAGGCACTGTATAAAGCTGGGATTTATCCTGTCCTCCTCACAGAGCTTTAGGGGGACATCCTTGTCTCTAATTCTACCTGAGGAAACACAGGATCCCAGGTAGGGGTGTAGTCGGTGTCTGAATTCAGAGTGGAGGATGCACAGAGCCATGGGGGCACCAGGGAGGAGCAAGCTCACCCGCCAGTGGGGGGCGGGGGAGGCCACACAGAGGAGATAGCATTTCAGCTGTGCCTTAAAGGATGCTGGGAGAGAAGGTACCCAGGCAGGGCAGACACTGGAGGAGAGAACGGTGCAGAGAACAGTGAAAAGTTGCTGCGCCAGGAGCCGCTGGGAGCTGTGTGGGGAAGAGGCTTGGGTGCTGAGCGGTGGAGTTTGGGCTGATCCTGGAGAAGATGGGTTCGCTGCAGGCTTCTAAGCAGGGGGATGCTGAGCAGAAGGAAAAGGCCCCCCTCCTCTCCACCCTCTCGCAGCCCCCGGGAATCTGGGCCAACGCAGGATCATCAGGCTTCTAATGAATGCGCCCCGTCAGGAGCCTGTCCAGCCTCCATATGGCGCGTCAATAATTTACAGTGACGGAGCGTGTTTATGTGGGCCGGCCGCCAGCCGCCTGGCTTCTTCAGCCTCAGCGCTTCCTCTCGCTCCACCGGCCAGCGCGGTCCCGAGGCCCCACAGGAAGGAGCCGAGGCCCAGGAGTACTCACACTCCCTCCAGCACACTGTCCCCGGGGAGGCAGGGATTTCACAGTCCAGGAGGCCGCAGGGCCCTCAGACCCGGTTCCCAGGGAAGTCACGTCCACTTCCAACCCTGGGAAGGCCTGCGGGGCCTTTCCTGTTCTCAGCACTTTTTTCAGAAACAAGCCAGAGGTTTTATGGGGCCGAGGGGACAGGGCGAGGGCTGGGCCCAGACGCAGCAGCAAGCGGGTGGTGAAGGCCCAGCTTGGCAGGACCCGGCTGCCTCCTCCGTTTTCCTGCCCACAGGTCAAGGTCCCCATGGAAATCTCTTCAGGCATAGGTACCATCTCCCCCTCCAAGGCGGAAATTAAATCAGTCCACCAAATGCAGGCTTCAGTAAGTACAACAGTAGGTGTGATTTATAATAAGAAATATCTACTTGGTCTTCATCCCCAGCCCTGGCACAGAGCTCCTAACACCCTGGAATTTCCTGAGTGATGAGAGGGAGTGTAATCATTTTGAGAAAGGCCTCATCAACATGACCACGAATTTGTACTGAGAACCGTCCTCTAAGCCTTCCCAGGGGAAACTTCACTATTACTGAGATAACTGTGAACTTGGGAAAGTGAAATTTCTAAGTCTTCATGGGGTTATTAGACATTGACCATACCAGTCGAAGCAGTCTTATCAAAGAAAGGGAGTTTATGGTATCTTGGTCCACGTCTATCTTACAATGCTAACACTGGGACTGTTTATCAAGGTTATTCTACACTTGGAAAAGTGAAATACCATCTTTCTTTTTCTCCACTGCCAGATTGTACTGTGGGAATACATATATTAAATAACTTGAAAAAAGAAGAGATTGTATCCCAGACCTATGGCATGAGATCTATTATGGTAGAGTGAACCAAGTGGAAGCTCACCAACACTCCCCCCTCACGCAGACAATCTAGTAATCCAAATAAAAAGCAAACATGTCTAGGGGAATTTCAGATACCTATTTTACTATCAAAGATTTAGAAGATGTGCTCAGCCGGTGTAGCTCAGTGGTTGAGCTTCAAGCCAGGAACCAAGAGGCCACCGCTTAGATTCCTGGTCAGAGCACATGCCCAGTTTGCAGGCTCGATCCCTTGTGGAGGTGTGGAAGGAGGCAGCCAATTGATGATATTTCTCTCTCATCGATGTTTCTCTCTCTCTATCCTTCTTCCTTCCTCTCTCTTTAAAAAAATAAATAAAATATAGTTTTTAAGAAAAGAATTAGAAGATGCAAAGGTGATGAATCATCTCACAACCTTATTAAGTTGACCTGTAGTTATGATTAAAAACACCATGAGTTTTTTTTGGGGGGGAAACCTGTGGAATCAAAATAGTAACTTTTTCCAAATATGTACTTACTGAGATACATTAATAAATTCCTTGGCATGTGATATGCACCTATTTACCTAGCAGGTTATTCCTTTTCAATCCCAGTCAATCTGTGGGGAAGGTCTAAGGCAGGGGTGAGAGCTGGGTAGAAGGAAAAAAGGAGGTGGGGATAGGAGATATCTATAATATTGTCAACAATAAATTTTAAAAAGTGATCATCAGAAGCAGTTTTCTTCTTTAGCAATCATTGACAATAGTATATCTTTAATGCTGTACCTCAGGATGATGTCAATGGTCCTGCATTCAGCCATCATATGGTCTGGAGAGACCTTGACTATCTTGATATCCCAAACTAATCTATTAGAGCACATTGGTTTATTATAGTGATGAAATCACTCAAACTAGATCTAGTGAAAGAAAAGTAGCAAGGGCCTTAGATGACTTACTAAGATATATGAATGCTTGAGAGTAAGAATAGACCTTAAGAAAGTTCAGGGAACTGCCCTATCACTAAATGTTTAGTTGTCCATTAGTCCATTGCAATTAGAGAGAACTGTATTGACATTTTACCACCAACTGTGAAGAAAGATATTTTTGGATTTCGTTAGTAATATAACCCACACTTGTGCATGCTGTTCTTATTCTTTTGAATATACTTTTGCCTTCCTGTCCACAGTGCTTCTATCAGTATCACCACTTATGTGCCCAGTGAATATCATGCTAAGTGAAATAAGTCAGAAGACAAAGTT
>NW_005355768.1:0-1005 GCF_000412655.1 Myotis brandtii | reverse complement strand
TGGATATTATTTGATTCAGCTGTTTTTCTATCTGTTCAATGAGAAGGCATTGGAGCCGTCCTCCTATTTGGCCATCACCTTGTCTCCCCCTGGATAAACTTTTTAGGAGCCCATGGCTGGGGAAGCTGGAGCCTCAGTGTTCATGGGTTCATAGTTGAGGCAGTGGATCCCTGGCCGATGTGGCTGTAGCATCCCGGGTGGTGTCCAAGGTCTCCCTGGGTGGAGGTGAGGCTGGGCTCTTTGTCACAGCTGCTCTCCCCTTCAAGATGGCACAGTTTCTGCAGCAGAGCCGGCCACCCCAGGAGAGATTTCAGTGGTAGTAGAGGGTGCATGGCTAGGGGAGCCTGGTCCGCCAGTCCCCAACAATCCTGTGGAATATAGCTGTCCCTCACTTACACATATACACACTCCCCACACATCCATGCACTCCCCTTTCGCTCTCTCACTCACTCACACTCTCTTCCTCATGGCTGTCCTGTCTGCTGCCATCTTGGATCCACCTGATTTTTTTTTTTTTTTAGAGAGAGTGGAAGGGAGAGGGAGAGACAGAGAGAAACATCGATGTGAGAGAGACACATAGATTGGTTGCCTCCTGCATGTACCCTGACCAGGCTGGGGAACATGCATCCAAGGTATGTGCCCTTGACCAGAATCAAATTCGGGACCCTTCAGACCACAGAATGACACTCTATCCACTGAGCCAAAGCAGCTAGACAGAAATATTATTTTCATACTATTGATCTGTAAGCTTAATATCAAACATTTGTGACAATAAACTTCAATACATTATAGAAGATTTTTTAAGTAGCTCAAATAATAAAATTATACTTTCATAATTCTTTCTCTCTTAGTTTCTCTCTAAAATTGATTCATTAATTTATGTTTATAAGGATTATGATGACAGTAATCTCTACCTATAGTGGCAGAAATATTCAATGTATATTTTAAGTTATCATATATAATAAAAACCCAGAGACCAAAATGGTGGAATGACCAGAATGACCA
>NW_005355767.1:0-775 GCF_000412655.1 Myotis brandtii | reverse complement strand
CCCAGATGCCCTCCACATCCATTCAGGCTCCAGAACAGCTACTGGGCATTTACCTCTAGGGGACACAAACCTTAATCCATCTCACCTCATGGCTTTTGTATCAAATGATTTAGGAGGTAAGTTGGCATGGAGATGCATCATGAAAACCAGGTGAGATATACTCAGAATTGGGGGAGGTAGTGCCAGAAGAACCCATGGTGAACATGGATAGCATCTCCACTTCTGTGATGCCCAAAGAGGACCCAGTGTTGATCAAAGAGGAACTTTCCTGTTCCTTCCTTTTCCTCTCCTCCTAAGCCTTACTCCAGTCATGGGTGTTTAGAACCAGAAAACAAAGGGAGAGGAGTAGACACTACCCACATACCCTTTTGTCCCTGGTATTAGACTAAAGCAGGCTTAGAAGAGGGGAGGAGAGAAACTTAACTTTATCTCAAGTTCCAAGTTGTGAGGACTATAGAGGGCGTATTAATTATTAAACTGTGGCAGAGTTTTGGAACATAGTCATCTGGGAACTTTTTCGATGGTGAGCAGAGTAGATAAGGTGTCTGTCTAAGGGCAGTGAAGCAACTAATGTCCAAGAAAAAGAAGCCAGTCAGAAAAAGACAAGTATCACATGATATCACTCAGATGTGGAATCTAATGAACAAAATAAACCGATGAACAGAATAGATCCAGAAACATAGAAGCGTGGAACAGACTGTGAAATCTCAGAGGGAAGGCCGGGGTTGGTGGGTGGGCGGGAAGAGATTAACCGAAGAACTTATATGCATATATG
>NW_005355766.1:0-274 GCF_000412655.1 Myotis brandtii | reverse complement strand
GGGCGTTTGTGTGCGGTGAAATAACCCCTCACCTTTAAGGTGAATTTTCCTACCTTACAGTGAATTCTTTGTTCCTCACTTTTGCCTTCACTTCCAGAGTCCCCGTCGGGTGCCAGATGTCATGTTTCCCTCCACGTCCTGCGTGGTTCAGGGTTCGGGTCTGGAAGAGGAGCCGCACAACAAATGAAATAGAAAAGACACGGGAATGTTGAGGGACCAGGCGACAAGTCCAACTCTAGAGGAAGGACTTCCACTGTGCTCAGGCCTCACCAAG
>NW_005355765.1:0-762 GCF_000412655.1 Myotis brandtii | reverse complement strand
AGTCAATGGGGGAAAAAGGAGACTTATATAATACTTTCAACAATAAAGACTTTAAATTAAAAAAATAACATATATGCAAGTTGAAATAATTATCCTATATAATAAAAGGGTAATATGCAAATAGACCAAACGGCAGAACAACCGAACAACCAATCAAAGTGTAATATGCTAATGATATGCTAAGGCTGCTCAACCGCTCACTATGACGTGCACTGACCACCAGGGGGCAGATAGTCAACCAGTCACTATGACTTGCACTGACCACCAGGGGGCAGATGCTCCAACCGGTAAGTTAGCTTGCTGCTGGGGTCTGGCCGATCAGGACTGAGCGAGATGGGCCGGACATGCCCTGGAGCTTTCCCGCTGTCCTTCCCCAGTCACAATCATGCACTGGTGGGGTCCCTTAGCCTGGCTTGAGCCTTCTCGCAATCCAGGACCCCTCGGGGGATGTTGGAGAGCTGGTTTCAGCCCAATCCCACAGGCCACTCCCCTTAGGAGGGCACCAGATGCAGGGCTCATGGCTGGCAAGTGCAGCTGCAGGCCGATTGGGACTGACTGGGCACAAGCCCGTGGCAGGCAGCAGCAGGTAGGAGCTGCAGGCAGCATTGGTCTGTGGGTTTTGGCCCGAACCCTACAGACCACCCAGAGGGACCCCACCCATGCACGAATTCGTGCACCAGGCCTCTAATTTATACATAATTTGCTTTGATCCAGAAAGATTTTAAGGTGGACTAATACATGATATTTGAAAAGGAATGTTAC
>NW_005355764.1:6527-7200 GCF_000412655.1 Myotis brandtii | reverse complement strand
AATGAAGGGCCTCCTGGGTCTCAAAGTCCCCGCTTAGGGGACTTTGTCCCGCGAAGGGACAGCTGTCCTCGCCGTGGGACTGCAGCCGGGAAATGAGGACAGAGGGACACGGAAAGGCACCGTCAGGCGAACGTCCCAAAAATAATCGTCGTAGAAGAGCCACCCATGGGCTGAACCGCAGGTCAAAGTTCAGGAGACGCCTGCTTTGCATAGGCTTACAGTATCGGCACAATATGTTAATGGGGTGCCAAGAAAACAGTGATTTTATTTTATTCATTTACTAGATGCCCGATCCATGAAGATTCCTGGAAGAATGGGCCTTCCTTCCCCTGGCTGCAGGCACCGCCTTCGCTCAGGCCAGAGCCGCCTTCCCATGCTGCCCAGAGGCCCTGAGTGGCTGGGGCTGTGTGGGAACACCTGCATCCCGCCCCGCCCCCAGCCGCTCGGGGCCTGCACATGCAAATTAACCCTCCATCTTTGCTGGGTTAATTTGCATGCTCACTTCTGATTGGCTGATGGGTGTAGCAAAGGTATGATCAATTTGCATCTTCCTCTTTTATTAGTGTAGATTAAAATATATTTTCATTGATTTCAGAGAGGAAGGGAGAGGGAGAGAGAAATAGAAACATCAATGATGAGAGAGAATCATTGGTCAGCTGCCTCCTGTACACCC
>NW_005355764.1:4427-5987 GCF_000412655.1 Myotis brandtii | reverse complement strand
GGGTAAGGACTGATCCATGTCCAGCACCCAGCACAGTGCCTGGCTCGGACTTGGTGACGGGAGGGGCCGCCTCCATCCCTGTAATGACGCCCGGACTTGGAAGCAGCAGGGGGACCCCACGAAGGCAGAGGCCTGTGTTGCAAGATCAGCCCCAGCCGGGCAGGGGTCACCTGGGAGGTCACGGGAGGTCACGGGAGGTCACGGGGACAGCAAAGGGAGCGGAGAAGTGTGTCCTGGAACAGAAGGGAAGGACGCCGAGAGGAAGAAACACTCGAAGAACCAAAGGAGCTGGACGTGCAGGAATGGACGTCGAAGAGCGGTGCCCGCGGGCAGAGCGGCGGGGGGACCACGCTCGGGCGGCTGCGGGGGATGGAGGAGCATCAAGGAAGACTTTCCAAATACATCCCCAGCCAGGGCCACTCCCACTCCTGCCGGTCCCTCAGCAGCTCCCATCAGAGGACCAGGTGACGCTGAAAGCACTGGAAACAAATCCTAGAAGGTATCACGTAGCCCAGTTGCGGCTGGGGGGTAAGATGGAGGCGCAGAGGGACCGGGTGGCGAGGGTCTCTCCGGAAGCCTCAGCGCCCGCCCCACCCACACACCTGCAGGAGGAGGAACCGAAAAAGAAGAAAACAAGTGCAGGAAACGGTGGAGCCACCACAAAGAGGGGCCGATGCCTGGGTCCTGGGAGCCACCCGCCACCAGCCAAAGGGGGGCAGAGCTGGGGGAAGGCAGTGCAGCCACCCGGGCCCCGCAGGTTCTGTGTGAGCCGGTGGGTGGGGGGGGCACAAGAGGAAGCCAAATAGCCTTGGAGCCCTGGCCAGTTTGGCTCAGTGGGTAGAGCATCAGCCTGTGGACTGAAGGGTCCCAGGTTCAATTCTGGTCAAGGACATGTGCCCAGGATGCAGGCTCGATACCCAGTAGGGGGCGTGCAGGAGGCAGCAGATCAGTGATTCTCTCTCATCACTGATTCTCTCTCTCCCTTCTTCTCTGAAAGCAGTAATTTATAGGAAAGGAGAACGCGCCCACTCAGCACATCGTGTCGGCCCGCAGAGCCCCAGGGACACGGAAGCACCCACAGCCTGAGGACGCACAGGCAGGTGACGCCACAGCCACAGCCACAGCGGAACCAGAGACGGTGGGACTGCGTCACCACGGCCGCCCGACAGCTCCCCAGCCGGAGGAGATGCTCTTCGGGATGAAGGAAAATGCCATGTGTCCGGGAAAGGAGAGGGAGGGCCCAGGGCACCGGCAAGCCCCCTGCAGGGGGTGCAGAGGGCACCTCACAGAGGAGGGGGTGCGGAGGGCACCCTCACAGAGAAGAGGGTGCGGAGGGTACCCTCACAGAGAAGGGGGTGCAGAAGGAACCCTCACAGAGAAGGGGGTGCGGAGGGCAATCTCACAGAGAAGGGGGTGTGGAGGGCACCCTCACAGAGATGGGGGTGAAGGGTGGGGAGCCGGGGTGCAGGTGCCCACGGACACAACTATCAGCGACACCCCCGACGACGACGATGATGTCTCCGCGTGTGAGAGGATGGAAAGGGCCCGGCTCGGCCACCA
>NW_005355764.1:2591-3140 GCF_000412655.1 Myotis brandtii | reverse complement strand
GTCCGTGCGACTGCCGAGGCCGAGGAGCCGGCCCAGGGTGCCTGCCTCACCTCCCGGACTCCGGAGCCCACAGCAGCGCTGGGTGGTGTACGCCCTGAGGGTGAGGACCGCACTGAGGCACCCATATGGGGAGACGCCTGCACACCTGTGGGGAGCCGTTATAGGGTTAAGCCTCGGACTGACCTGTTGGCAAAGCCACAAACAAGTCCCAGCTTAGAGGGCACAGTCCTCTTAGCATAATTAGGCTTGACCTTATTCTGCTCCCTAGATCTTATCTGGGAAGCTACTGGGCTGAGGGAAGTGCAGCAAGAACAAGAACAAAAACAAGTGAAACTCACAAGAACAGTGTAACTGGTAACCACTACCTTGAACAGTGTAAACAAGTGAAACTCACAAGAACAGTGTAAACAAGTGAAACTCACAAGAACAGTGTAAACAAGTGAAACTCACAAGAACAGTGTAAACAAGTGAAACTCACAAGAACAGTGTAAACAAGTGAAACTCACAAGAACAGTGTAAACAAGTGAAACTCACAAGAACAGTGTAACT
>NW_005355764.1:2197-2564 GCF_000412655.1 Myotis brandtii | reverse complement strand
CCCGGTGGAAGACACACCGGGACCCAGTACTCATCCCCCAGAAACACAGGCGCCCCCCTGGTCCCCACTGGACACCCCCTTCTGGGAGGGCTCCCCCTTTCTGTCCAAGGTGAGTGCTTGTGGCCCAGGGGCCACGGGAAACAGGAGCAAGACAGAAGCCAGCAGGACTCACGTCCATGACCCATTTCATCAGCAGCAATAGATCTGAAATAATATCTCGTAATCAAGAATGGTACGGATGGGACGTTTTAAATCTTAAAAAATTATTTTTCTAACCGAGCCTTCAAAACCCGACAGCACTTCTCCACGGGAACGCGCCACAGTCCAGGGCGCACAGGCCAGCGCGTCCCCACGGAGCAGGGCCAGC
>NW_005355764.1:1101-1304 GCF_000412655.1 Myotis brandtii | reverse complement strand
GACACACGGAGGTCGTCAAAATACGCTGCGGCAAGGAGCTCGATCTCTTGACTCGAAGAGAGGCCTCTAAACAGTCCAAGAATGGCAGAATGGCAGTTTGGCAGTTTGGCAGTTCCAGGGGGGAGGAGAACGGTTGTCTGTGGAGGGCAGACAAACCGCAGCAGATCAGCAGATTTGCTCTCCTTAAATCCTTGAAGCTGGGC
>NW_005355764.1:0-774 GCF_000412655.1 Myotis brandtii | reverse complement strand
AAGTTACTTATCAGGGTCTCACACACACACACACAAGTTAAGTTTCACTTCTAAGTAAAGTTTAAAATTCACTCTAATAAAGAAATGAAATTTGATTATACTATCTTATACTCACTAAACTTATTACTGTAACAGTCCCAGGAAGGCCCGGCCAGCAGGGCATGGCCCAGCGAGGCCTAGCAGCCCACGCACCCCACCCTTCCCCTGGTGTGAAATTGATACCGAATTTTTGGACTGGAACCCGGATACTTTGCTGGAATCAAAGAATGAATCCACGGACAGAAAGTGGTCTAGCAAAGGTGAAGACTTATTGACAGACTCCCACGTAAGGAGCGGGAAGAGTCCCACAGAATGAACTTCCAAGTAGTGTGGACGAAAGGGGCCACATGCTGACCTGACAAGCTCAGGGGAGGCCTGCGTGGCCGCCTTGCAAACTCGGAGACCTAAAGTCACCACAAAGGATGGTCTGAAATTAAACTTTAACTAAAAAGCAGTGATGGTGGGCAGTTACGTCCTAGGCCAGGATCTTCACTGACAAGGTCAACCTTTACCTTCACTGAGCCTATCTGTCTTTTCACATCTATGACAACATACCCTTGAAATGTCTGGGTAACTTGTGACTTCCCTGTACCTGGAGCCCCTGGGGCACAACCAAATGTGCTGGGTGTTATGCCCAGATTTCAGGATCCCCAAGAAAACACATCAGGGAGCCAGCCAGTCCGATGCAAAAGCATAAGAGTCTTTATTCGAGCTAGCTCGGCTCCCCCACCTTGC
>NW_005355763.1:0-764 GCF_000412655.1 Myotis brandtii | reverse complement strand
GCCTCTAGAAATGTTATTGGAAAGAAGTGAGCCTGGGCGGGGCTGTTGTTAGCTCACTGGGAAGTCAGGGAAAAAGGGGGCCTTGGAGACAGGATCAGCGGGTGAGCCCGGGTCCACCTGCTGCTGCCCACTGCTACCCCTGGTTGCAAGTCCCATGGGGACCCTTAGAAATAGAAGTTCATGCCCTGGGAAGGGGAGTGGGCGTACTCCAAAGCGAGCCCGCATTGAGTCTTTGCTCTGAGGGTTTTTTATCCTTTTTTTTCTCTGCAGGCAAGAATCTTAGGGAAGGTTTTGGTAGAATATTCATTAGGTGCATTTTTAATATGCTGATGCATTGAAATGAGTGTATAGGCAAGTTTTGGATTATTCTTTGGATTGTTTTACTGTTATCTTAGGTCTGTCTGGCTTTAATGGGTTTTTGTTATTTGTTCCCCGACTTCATCTGTCCTTGGGTTTAGCTGGCACAAATGGCATGAATTGAGTCTTTGTTCTCTATTTTTCCCAGGCCAGGATGATTCAAGCTATGCATTTTCTGGTTAGAGAGAAGGTATAAAACTTGTTCTCAAATGTCCTTGGTTAGGGAAGATAAGGTCTTGTAATTCACAAGCTGGCTGTAAGTTGTCCAACTGTTTGGCCTTGTTGAATTTTCTTGTCTCAGCTTCCCCATCCCACTTGCCTAGGAATTTTCCTAGCTTCTATCTTGCCATGCCTAGGAACAAATTTAACCAAAGAGGTAAAAGACATGTACTCAGAAAACTACAGGA
>NW_005355762.1:1911-3835 GCF_000412655.1 Myotis brandtii | reverse complement strand
GTAATCGCTAATTGACATTAATTATCATATTGAAAGGGAATAAAAATGCTAGCTCCATTATAAAGGTTTTCATGATGCATTGATGATTATTTGAGATGGAATTATGATACTAGTTGATTAAGTACTATATTTTTTAGTGTGTGATTATAAGAAAAATAAAAATATCATAATTAATCCATGAGTAATATACACTTGGGACTAATAGCAGGGATAAATCAAGACACATTACAATGGTGATGACAGTGGATAATGAATTGAGTGGTGGGGAGAATTTTTATTACATTTCCTCATTCCTTGGCCTGTAAGTTACCTAATTAACATATAGAAAAACTCAGTACAAATGATTCAGCTAGTTTATGACTTTTAGCTTTCATATACAAGAATATTTTATCCAAAAAACGTTATGATCTAGTTAACACGTACCAAGTTCCTATATATCATCAGACTTAGAAATGCTCAGCCACAAGCATATACTCAGTGTGTATTAACGGTGTTAAGAATGATAGGGACATTATAGTACAGCACATTCCCTATCATAAGTGACCTAAAGTGTGTGGAAGGTTCTTCTATCTCTGTACTTTTTTTAACAAAAAAATTCAATTTGGAAAATTTTATTTGAAAATTCAACCTGTCGACATCTTTTGAAATATCAGAAAATCAGATCACACTAAACCAGACATTCTACCTATTAGCAATCATCTAGAGCTAAACATAGGTCTGACTTATACATGGCAGGATGATTAATCAAGAAAAGAGGTTTGGTTTTAATTTTTGAGCAGTCTCCTTTGGTGCAAAAATGGTCTTGAGGATCCTTTAGTTATTGAAGTATAACATATTCACTTATTTTTTTACTGGGAAAAGCTGAATGCATTGACTTAAACTAAAATCAAGTTGTTTAGGTTGGTAATTTAAGACTTCAGTTCTCAATGAAACTTGAGTACATAACTTTATAGAGTTATATGCTGGAAGATTCCAATTATTTCTTTCTGAGAAATATTTCTTACTCTAGACTTGTAAATATTTCTTGCACTTTTACCTTACCTAACCTGCCTGTCCTCTGAGACCATTTGAATTCAGGATCCCTGCTTTATAGTCAGATCAACTAGGTCAAATCCCAGTTTGGCCAGGTACAGGCTGTAAAACCCTAGTCAAAGCAATCAGCGTCTTTGAGCTGCAGTACAAAAAAGAGTAATATAACTGTGTCTATCGGTCAGTGCTCGTTCAGAAAAGCAGAGCGACTAGAACCTCATTGCAACAAAACCCTTACACAATCTTGGGTCTGGGTGGTGGGCAGTTGGGTAAATAGACATCCGGAAGGGGGTGTTAAAGGATCAGAGAAAGTCTCTACACTAGTCCGTTGAAAGCACTGACTCTGTGCACAAGTCAGAGCTTGCTAACAATTTTAAGAAGCCAAGCCCGTTCAACCACCACGGTAGAGCTGCACAGGGGCATTTTCTGGAGAGGTTTCTGAGAAGCCATGGCCTCGGTGTAGCAGCCACTACCTCTGTGTGCCCATCATCACATGTCTGCGCTGGATCTGTTGCTACTGTTGCCCAACAAGGCTATCTACCCAGAAGATAAGCAGGAAAAAGAAACAAGGTGGGACCCACAAGACATTTCTGTTTCTGATCATAACAATATCTGATCATGACAATTATCTGAGTAATGACTGTTTTCTACACTTATGTCCACCAAATCCTACTTACTTTCCTCTTTCTGCAAACTCTAGCCCAAAACTATACAGACAAGAATCAACCTTATGAAACTATGAAAATGATTAATATAATATTGAGTATATAATCCAGTTATTGGTTGTCTCAGTGTGATCACATGCCATATTTGAACAAACCCTCTATATCACTTCGACTTAGTACAAAGGTTACAGTTATTCTAAAACTAGAGGCCTGGTGCACGAAATTCATGC
>NW_005355762.1:0-1831 GCF_000412655.1 Myotis brandtii | reverse complement strand
TGACCCCTCACAATCCAGGACCGCTGGCTCCTAACCACTCGCCTGCCTGCCTGCCTGATTGCCCCTAACTGCTTCTGCCTGCCAGCGTGATCACCCCCTAACCACTCCCTTGCTGGCCTGATTGACACCTAATTGCTCCCCTACTGGCCTAATTGCCCCCAACTGCCCTTACCTGCCGGTCTGATGGCCCCCAACTGCCTCCCCTGCAGGTCTGGTCCCCCCCAACAGCCCTCCCCTGCTGGCCATCTTGTGAAAACATGGGGGCGGCCATCTTGTGATGATGCAAGGGCATGAGGGTCAATTTGCATATTACCTCTTTATTATATAGGATGATGAGAGAACAGTGTGAACTGTATTAAAGATTATATTGGTGAGAGTTTATAAAGCTGAAGTATCTCATTTGAAAAAATCCTGATCACTGGCCAGGCCGAGGGATCCTGCCCATGCACGAATTTGTGCACTGGGCCTCTAGTTGTATTATAACCTGACTAACACATCTATGCATCAACATGTTTTCACCTCTATATGATGGTGAAATTAAAAATAATATAAATATTCAAAAGTAGAGAATAGTTAAGTAAATTATGGTTTATTCCTTTATGATATTCTATGATATAATTATTATATCATGTTAGAGAATATTATTTATTCTAATGCAGAAAAAATGTTTAGATACATTTCTGAAAATAAAAACACACTTCAAGCAGCATGTATAACATATAATCATTTTATTTTATATATACACTAAAGATACATATTAGAACACACCTCTTTTAGTCTACCTTTTGCACATGGACTTTTTCTCTGCTGATGTATAGAGAAAAGTGAAGAGACCAATCCTATACTTACAACTTCTCAGTTAAAACTCTGTGTCCACAACCTACCAGCCAATGACACTGGACAAATTACTTAACCTCACTCTGCCTCTGTTTCTTATCTATAAACTAGAGGTCTGATGCACGAAATTTGTGCCAGGGGATCGGCCCTCTCAGCCGCAGAGGCTTGCCTCAGCCCTTGCAGCACCGGCTTCATCCAGAAGGTCATCCGGCTGTCCGGTCTAATTAGCATATTATGCTTTTATTATTATAGATTATTATATATGGGGAACCCTTACAGGTTTTTATGAAAATTAAATGAGATAATGCATGGAAACAGAATAGGTCTAACAGGGAGAAAAAAATGCTTAATTAA
Organism: Myotis brandtii; assembly: GCF_000412655.1. NCBI lineage: Eukaryota > Metazoa > Chordata > Mammalia > Chiroptera > Vespertilionidae > Myotis > Myotis brandtii. The sequence goes on along the minus strand of NW_005355762.1, from coordinate 640 downwards.
TCTTAACTACTAATTCATCAAGTGACCAAAAATGTATGGAAGAATTGGATTAGCAATATGGATGATAGAATGTCCTAGAACATGAGAGGATTGTCTCACCATTTGCTTCATGTTAATTAATAACTCAATACAAACTCAATATAACCAATCCATAGTGAAAGTTATTAGCATATCCTTTCCAACACAAAACAAGCAAATTGACTAAATATTTACCTGGTATGCTATATTATAGGAAAAAAATGAGTCTTGACAATTGACATGGAAAATAAGAAAAATTCATGTGGGGAGTACTGAGTCTAGGTAGGAAATAACCAGCAAAAACAAAACAAAAAACCTGACATGTGTAAAACTATCATAGTGAAATTTGGCACTCATTTTAAAAGAGCAGAGAAACAACTTTACTTTTAAAGAGGTAAATCTATAATTATCACCAGTGAACATGGATTGTCTAGCAATGATGACTTCAAAAGAAAACTCACAATAGAAAGACCTAGGAATTATTTATTTTATCTGGAGGAAAAAAACTGGCATTTGAACCAAAGTCCATTGGTTGAGCCACTATACCTCACCACTTACAAGAGAATAAAACAAACTAAAAAAAGAACCATAATGGCTAAATATTGATATTTTTATGACCTAA
>NW_005355761.1:1259-3879 GCF_000412655.1 Myotis brandtii | reverse complement strand
CCACTGAGTATGATGTTAGCTGTGGGCTTATCATATACAGTTCTTATGATGTTGTGGTAAGTTCTTCTATACCCACATTATTGAGAACTTTTATTGTAAAAGGATATTGAGTTTTTGTCACAAGCTTTTTCTGTATCTATTGAGATATGATTTTTACTCTTGGTTTTGTTGATGTGATGAATCACATTGTTTTGCGAATGTTGAACCACCTTTGCATCCATGGTATAGATACCATTTGGTCATGATGTATAAGCCTTTTAATGTATTGGTTTTGATTTGCTAGTATTTTGTTGAGAATTTTTCCATGTTCATCAGGGATATTGGCCTGTAATACTTTGCTGTAGTATCTTTTTCTGGTTTTGGTATCAGAGTAATGCCGGCCTCAAAGAATATTTGGGAGCTTTCCCTCCTCTTCAACTTTTTGGGATAGTTGGAGAATATGTATTAATTTTTTAAAGGTTTGGTAGAATTCACCTGTGAAGGAATCTGGTCCTGGGCTTTTGTTTATTCAGGGTGTGTTTTTTTTTATTACTAGTTCAATCTCATTACTAATAATAGGTTTCTTCAGATTTTCTGTTTCTTCCTGGCTTAGTCCTGGAATGTTGTATACTTCTAGAAATTTGTCCATTTCTTGTAGATTGTCCAATTTCTTGACATAATTATTCATAATTTTTATTTTACGTACGGCAAGTCTACTATATACTGTAATGTAGATACAGAGCTACAGGTTCACAACTATTCACACAAGTATACAAAAGGCTACAACTTACACACGCTTCACTTGATTGAAAGCTTTCTTATGATACATAGAATGTTTTACATCCTTGATCTTAACTTTGTTCACACTGACTTCAGGGAGTGGTATTTGGGTTTCCAGGCTGGAGTCTCTGCTCAATTGCTGCTGTTGCCGTTTGTTTTCTTTCAGGATCAAGGTGGGTAGTTTCATATGTCTTATTTTTATTTTCTTCTTCGGATCTTTAGTATTACCTAATTATACCTACAATGGAACCAGCATCCTAAAGCTACCAAAATAAATCCTCCAACTCCCAACACCATATGATCTCCTAATTCTATTAGATAACAAAAAATGTCCAAGGCCAGCCACAACAGATCCTTATGAACCATATAATACTGAGTCCCAGGCGCAAGGAATATTCTGAACATCTAAAATTCCTAGGAGCTTAAAGGGCTTCCCCTTCCTGGGCTTGCAGCTGGGTAGCATGGGGACAGCCGATGCCTCTAGTCCTGCCCTGCTCATGCCCAGGGCTGCCTTCATAGTATTCTTTAATGATCCTTTGTATTTCTGTGGTATTTCTCTCCTATTTCATTTCTGATTCTATTTACTTAGATTCTCTTTTTCCTTGGTGTAAGTCTTGCTAGAGGTTTGTCAATTTTATTTATCCTTTCAAAAAACCAGCTCTTAATTTCATTGATCTTTTTTTATAGTTTGTATTTTATTTCCACTCTGATCTTTATTACTTTCCTCCTCTACTTACTTTGTTTATTCTTTTTCTAGTTCCTTTAGGTGTAAAGTTAGATTATATTTGGGATTTGTTTCTACTTCTTGAAGTAGGCTTGCATAGCTATGAACTTTCCTCTTATAATTGCTTTTGCTTCATTCCGTTGTTTTGAAAAGTTGAGTTTTCATTTTCATTTGTCTCAAAGTAGTATTTCCTTTGATCCATTGGTTGTTTAGTAGCAATTGTTTAATCTCCATATTGTATTTTTTTCCCGTTTTCTTCCTATAGTTGGTTTCTAGTTTCATGCAATTCTGATTGGAAAATATACGTGATAAAAATTTAGTCTTCTTGAATTTATTTAGGTTTCTTTTGTGGTCTATCTTGAAAAATGTTCCATGTGCATTTGAGAAAAATGTATAATCCACACTGTTTGGATAAAATGTCCTAAAATGCTTTATTATATTAATCTATTCTAATGTGGCATTTAAGGCCATTATTTTCTTAATTTTTTGCCTGATCTATCCATTAAGGTAAGTGGGGCAGTAAAGTCCCCAACTATTATTGTATTAATTTTCGCCTTTATATCCATTAATATTTGCTTTATAGACTTGGGTGCGCCTATGTTGGGTATGTAAATATTTATGATTGTAATATCCTCTTCTTAGATTGACCCCTTTATCATTATGTAATGTCCTTGTCTCATTTTACATTCTTTGTTTTAAAACCTACTTTGTCTGATATGAGTATTGCTACCCCCAGCTTTCTCTTCATTTCTATTTGTAGGAATATCTTTTTCCATCCATTCACTTTCAGTTTGTGGGTCTTTCAATCTAAAGTGACTCTTTTGTAGGCAGCACAGAGATGGGTCTGGGGTCTTGGTGTTTAACACATCCTGCCTCCCTATAACTTTTGATTGGAGAATTTAGTCCATTTACATTTAACATAATTATGGACAGGTATGTACTTACTGCCATTTTGTTCTTTTGTTGATCGTTTTGCTGGTTTCCTTTAATGTTTTGTTGGGGTTCTGTAGCAGTCTATTTTAAACTGATAAGCATTTGAGTTCAAACACATTCTAAAAGCACTACATTTTCACTGCCTCCCCACATACTGGATTTTTCAGTGGCTGATTCACTGTGTTAATTCTGTATTTGCCTTTA
>NW_005355761.1:0-1145 GCF_000412655.1 Myotis brandtii | reverse complement strand
TTTTCTTATTTGGCATGGCCTTTTCTGCATAAAGACTGCTTAACATTTCATGTTAAGTCTGTTTAGTGGTGAACTTCTTGTTTTTGCTTATCTGGGGAAATCTTTATATTTCCTTCAATTCTGAATGACAACCTTGCCAGGTATAATATACTAGATTGTAGGTTCCTTTCTTTCAGCACTTTAAATATTTCCTGCCATTCCCTTCTGGCTTGTAAAAGTTCTGCTGAGAAATTAGCTATTAAAACTAATTCAATGTTTTCCCCTTGCTTCCTTCAAGATTGTGTTTTTATATTTAACTTTTGCCATTTAATTACAGTATATTTTGGTGTGGGCCTCTTTGGGTTCATCTTATTTGGAATTCTCTAATGTGGGTGTCTGTTTCCTTCCCTGGTTAGTTTTTGGCCATTATTTCTTAAAATGAACTTTCTGCCCCTCTCTCTCTCCTGGGATCCCTATAATGCTGTCCCATGGGGATCTCATACTATCCTTATTTTCTTAAATTCTTTTTTTTTTTAATTATGATTGGGTGATTTTCACTATTCTCCCTGGTTGCTGATCCATTCTTCTATATTAACCAGTCTGTTCTCAGTTCCATCTAGTATGTTTTTAAGTTATTGTATTCTTCATCTCTGATTGATTCTTTATAATATTTTTTTTGAAGTTGTCCCCGAGTTCCTATGAATGCACAGAGAGGGGCCCCAGAGTGAGCCGTGCACATAGAGGGAGGCCCCTACTAGAGTGGGAGGGAGCTGGCAGAGTGCTGCAGCACATGCTCAGAGAGCACCCCAACCCAGACTGGCAGCAATCAATCAAACCACAAGGCGAGCCTTGCACAGCAGGAAGCTGTGCCTGGAGGAGGGAAACAGTGAATTTATGGAGCATCCTTATGAGTTTCTTTGAATTTTATCTAATTATTTTTCTCCCATTTCATTAGTTTTTCTACTCTTAAATTTATGGAGCATCCTTATGACAGTTTCTTTGAATTTTTATCTAATTATTTTTCTCCATTTCATTAGTTTTTCCTCTTGTTCCTCCATTTCATTTGACTTTGTGTTTGTTTCTTTCTACAAGTTAGATGAAATAGCTCTCTCTCCCGGTCTTGAAAAATTGGTCTTGTGTAAAGTGGTGTCTGTGTAGACTGGATG
>NW_005355760.1:0-825 GCF_000412655.1 Myotis brandtii | reverse complement strand
CTAGCTCTGTGAAGTATGCCTTTAGTATTTTAATAGGGATTATTTTAACTCTATAGATTGCTTCAGGTAGTATAGACATTTTAATTATGTTAATTCTTCCAATCCATGAACATGGTATACATTTCCATTTGTTTGTATCTTCCTCTATTTTTTTTCAATGTCCTATAGTTTTGCAGGTATAGGTCTTTTACTTCATTGGTTTATTCCTAGGTATCACATTTTTTGTTGTTGTTGTTGTTACAATGGTAAATAAGATTGCTTTTTTAGTTTCTCTTTCTGAAAGTTTATTATTGGTGTATAAAAATGCCATCAATTTCTGGATGTTGATTTTGTATCCTGCTACTTTGCCAAATTCATTTATTAAGTATAGGCATTTCCTGGTGGAGTCTTTAGGATTTTCAATGTACAATATCATGTCATCTGTGAATAATGACAGTTTTACTTCCTCCTTTCAAATTTGGATGCCTTTTATCTCTTCTTCTTGTCTGATTTCTGTGGCTAGGGCTTCCAGTACTATGTTGAATAAGAGTGGTGAAAGCAGACATCCTGGACTTGTTCCTGTTCTTAAGGAAAGCACTTTTTTTTCCATCCATTGAGTATTATGTTGGCTGTTGGTTTGTCATCAATGGCCTTTATTATGTTGAGTTATGCTCCCTCTATTCCCACAATACTCTGTTTTTATATAAAAAAGGGTGCTGGATTTTGTTGAACACTTTTTCTGCATCCATTGATATGATCATGTGGTTTTTATCTTTCAACAAGTGGCCCGGTGCACAAAATTCTTGCACGGGGGGTTGTCCTTCAGCCCAGCCTGCACCCTCTCCA
>NW_005355759.1:254935-257419 GCF_000412655.1 Myotis brandtii | reverse complement strand
TGTTGATTCTACCAATCCATGAACACGCTATATTCTTTCATCTGTTTATGTCTTCCTCTACCTCCTTTTTCAACGTCCTGTAGTTTATTCCTAGGTATCTTATTTTTTTTGGTGCAATGGTAAAAGAGATTGTTCTTTTAAATCTCTCTTTCTGTAATTCACTTTTGATGTATATAAATGCCACAGATCTCTTGGCGTTAGTTTTGTATCCTGCTACATTGCCAAATTCATTTATTAAGTCTAATAATTTTTGATGGGGTCTTTGGGGTTTTCTATGTACATTAAGTATCATGTCATCTGCGAATAATGACAATTTTACTTCTTCATTTCCAATTTGTATGCCTATTATTTCTTCTTCTCGTCTGATCGCTTTGGTTAGCACTTCTAGTACTATGCTGAACAGGAGTGGTGAAAGCGGGCATCCCTATATTGTTCCTGCCCTTAAGGGAAATAGTTGTAGGTTTTGTCCATTGAGTATGATCTTGGCTGTAAGTTTTTCACATAAGGCTTTTTTATATTTAGGTATGATTCTGCTATTCCCACTTTGCTGAACATTTTTATCAGAAAAGGGTGTTGGACTTTGTCATATGCCTTTTCTGCATCAATTGATATGATTATGTGGTTTTTGTCTCTCAATTTGTTTATGTGATGTATCACATTTCTTGATTTGCGGATATTGTATCAGCCTTGCATTGCTGGAATAAATCCCACTTCTTCATGGTGTATGATCTTTTTAATGTAATGCTGGATCAGGATTGCTAGAATTTTGTTGAGGATTGTATCATTTATGTTCATCAGGGATATTGGCCTGTAATTCTCTTTCTCTGTGGTGTCCTTATCTTATTTTGGGATTAGGGTAATGCTTACTTCTTAGAAAGAGCTTGGAAGTGTGCCTTCTTCTTGGATTTTTTGGAATAGTCTGAGAACAATTGCTTTTAATTCTTCTTTGAATGTTCGGTAAAACTCCCTGGTGAAGCCATCTGGTCTAGGGCTTTTGTTTTCTGGAAGCTTTTTGATTACTGTTTCAATTTCTTCAGTAGTTATCAGCCTATTCAGGTTTTTTTATTTTTCCTGATTGAGTTTTTGAAGGTTGTAATTTTCTAAAAATGTGTCCATTTCGTTGAGGTTGTCCAGTTTGTTGGAGCAGAGTTGTTCATAGTATTTTTTTTTTTTACAATCCTATGTATATTTGAGGGGTCAGTTGGTACTTCACCTCATTCATTTCTTATTTTGTTTATATGGGTCCTCTCTCTTTGTTTCTTGGTGAGCCTGGCTAGAGGGTCATCAATCTTGCTTATCTCTTCAAAGAACCAGCTCTTGTTTTTATTGATTTTTTTATTGGTTTTTTTTTTTGGGGGGGGTGCTATATCATTTATTTCTGCTCTTCTTTATTATCTCCTTCCTTCAGGTACTGTGGGCTTTTCTTTTTGCTCTCTTTCTAATTCTTTAAGTTGCAAGGTTACATAATTTATTACCATTTTTCCTTGTTTCTTGAGGTAGGCCTGTAGAGCTATGAACTTCCTTCCATCTCAGGACTGCTTTCATTGTGTCCCATAGATTTTTCAATTGTTGTGCTTTCATTGTCATTTCTTTCCAGGATGCTTTTCATTTCTTCTTTGGTAACCCAATCATTGTTTAATAGCATGCTATTTAGCCTCAAAATGTTAGATTTTTTTTCATTGTTTTTATTGTAGTTGATTTCTAGTTTTATGCCATAGTGATCTGAGAAGATGTTTGTTATGCTTTCCATCTTCTTGAATTTGAAGATACTTTGCCAATGTCCTAATATGTGGTCTATCTTTGAAAATGTCCTGTGTGTACTGGAGAAGAATGTATATTCTGTAGCTTTGGGGTGAAATGTTCTGAAAGTGTCAATCAAGTCCATCTGATATAGTGAGTTATTTAGGCTAGTTGTTTCTTTTTTTGAAATTAAATCTTTAGTGTTCCGATTATTACAGTTGTTCCTCTTTCCCCCCCCATAGCTCCCCTCCACCCGGTTCCCACACCACTCTCTACCCTTACCCGCCCCCCACTGTCCTCATTCATAGGTGTATGATTTTTGTCCAGTCTCTTCCCACACCCCCACTCCCCTTTCCCCCAGAGAATTGTCCATCCACTCCCTATTTATGCCCCTGATTCTATTATATTCACCAGTTTATTCTGTTCATCAGATTATTTATTCACTTGATTTTTAGATTCACTTGTTCATAGATATGTATTTGTTGTTCATAATTTGTATCTTTACCTTTTTCTTCTTCCTCCTCTTCTTAAAGGATACCTTTCAGCATTTCATATAATACTGGTTTGGTGGTGATGAACTCCTTTAGCTTTTTCTTATCTGTGAAGCTCCTTATCTGACCTTCAATTCTGAATGATAGCTTTGCTGGATAAAGTAATCTTGGTTGTAGGATCTTGCTATTCATTACTTTGAATATTTCTTGCCACTCCCTTCTGGCCTGCAAAGTTTCTGTTGAGAAATCAGCT
>NW_005355759.1:240855-253299 GCF_000412655.1 Myotis brandtii | reverse complement strand
GCACAGCTTGGGTGGGGCGGGGTCTCAGGGAATCAACAGGGCGGAGCAAACAGCTATGGCTGATCCTCAGCCCTGCCCTAAGAGGCCCTGGGTCTCAGTGTCTTGCAGTAATCGCTGCAAGCACCTCTGAGAGAAGGCCGCCCTCAAGTTTCATCCAATGCCAGACAGTCCAGTTTCTCCCCGTATGAGTCTGGGTCCCCAGAGACTTGCCCGGAACTGGAGTTCAGAGCAGTCGGGAGCTTGTGACTCCCTCCCAATTGAAAAAGACAACCGCGTCCTCAGTTGCCAGCCCTTTCTGCATGCGCCTCCATACCTCTTCACTTAATTCCGCACCTCCTCTCAGTCTCAGTGTGCTTTTTTCTTTCCTTCTAGTTGTAGAATTTCCACTCAGCCAGCCTTCCTGTGTTTCTGGATGATGTCCGTTTTGTCTTTATTTGTATTTTTGAAGTGGTTGTGCGAGGAAGCAATTTCAGGTGTTTATCTATGCCGCCATCTTGGTTTCTCCTCTAGGCTTGATGTTTTCTTTGCTGATTTTTCTTTTATAGGATTTATCCAGTGGTATCAGTGAGGTATTAAAGTCGTGTACTATGAATGTATTGCTGTCGATCTCTCCCTTGATATCTTCCGGAAGTTGTTTTATGTATTTGGGTGCTCCTGTATTGGGTGCATTTATACCAGAGTTATATCTTCTTGTTGAATTGCTGCTTTTAGTATTATGTCGTGGCCTTCCTTATCTCTTGTTATGGCCTTTACTTTGAGGTCTATTTTGTCAGATATAAGTATCGCAACCCCAGCTTTTTTCTCATTTCCATTTGCCTGAAAATTATTTTTCCATCCCTTCACTATCAGTCTAAGTCAGGGGTGGGCAAACTTTTTGACTCGAGGGCCACAATGGGTTCTTAAACTGGACCGGAGGGCCGGAACAAAAGCATGGATGGAGTGTTTGTGTGAACTAATATAAATTCAAAGTAAACATCATTAGAAAAAAGTATTGGTACTTCTGTTTGTTTTTGTTTGTTTCTATTTGCATGGAATTTTTTTTTCCATTCCTTCACTTTCATCCTGTGTGAGTCTTTTGTTCTGAGGTGGGTCTCTTGTAGACAGTATACGGTATATATGGGTCATGTTTTGTTATCCATTCAGCTACCCTATGTCTTTTGATTGGAGCATTTAATCCATTTACATTTAATGTTATAATTGATGAGTACTTGTTTTTCATCATTTTTATTCTTAATGTTTGTGTTTCTTGCCTTTGTGTTTCTTCTTTTTATAGCAGTCCCTTTAGCATTTCTTGCGTTGCTCGCTTGGTGGTAATGACCTCTCTTAGCCCGTTTTTTGACTGTGAAACTCCTGATTCCACCTTCAATTTTGAATGATAACCTTGCTGGGTATAGTATTCTTGGATTCAGTCCCTTGCTTTGCATCACTTTGTATATTTCATTCCATTCCATTCTGGCCTGGTGTGTTTCTTTTGAGAAATTTGTTGATAGTCTGATGGGAGATTCCTTGTAGGTAACTTTCTGTCTCTCTCTGGTAGCCTTTAAAGTTCTTACTTTCTTGTTAATGTTTGCCAATTTAATTATTATGTGTGTTGGTTTTGGTCTTTTTGGATTCATCTTCTTTGGGACTCTATGTGCTTCTTGGACTTGCGTAGTTATTTTCTTGCCAATATCAGGGAGGGTTTCTCTCATTATTTCTTCAAACAGGTTTTCTATTCCTTGCTTCTCTTCCTCTCCTTCTGGTACTCCCTGTTATGTGGATGTTGTTTTGTTTTGTGTTGTCCCAAAGCTTCCTTAGGCTCTCCTCTTGCTTTTTAAGTTTTCTTTCCAGTTGCTGCTGTGTTTTTGTGTTTTTTCCTACCTTGTCTTCTAATTCGCTGATGCTGTCCTCAGCCTCTTCTCGTATACTGTTTAATCCTTCCCTTATGTTCTTTATTGCAACTATGTCATTCTTCATTTTCTCTTGTTTTTTTTCATGTTGGTGACATTCTCATTCAGCTCCTTATAATTCTCATTGAGTTGTGTGTATTGTCATCCAGTCGTTTGAGCATCCTTATGTCCATTACTCTGAATTCTTTTTCTGATATGTTACTTGCCTCCATTCCATTTAACTCCCTTTTTGGTGATCCTCTTTTTCTTTCCTTTGGGGATTGCTTTTTTGTCTCCCCATGTTTTGCTATAACCTTTTAATTGTTTCTGTGTCCTAGATCCAACTGCTTTCCTACCCAGGTTCTTTTAGTGGTGGTGCTACAGGTATGATCTCTCAGGTCTCCTGGGCTTGGTAATCTAGCGGAGCTCCCTACTTGAGTTAGCTGTGTTCTCTTGATGTATTTGGGTTTTGAATGTTAGTTTCTTATTCATGGATTAAGTCTTATCATGGGTTAGCAATGTGACTCACCCCCAGCTTCATTGTGCAAGCTGTTTTTGATGTGATTGTGGTTCTGGTTCTTGTGGAAAAGGTTGTCTGAGGTCTCACTGGTATATGTTCACTGTAGATTCCCTGAGTCCACGGCTTGGGAGGAAGCAGTCTCGGGGCCTGAGGCTCAGGAACTGTGATTTTAGTTGGTGTGGTGTGACTCTTTCTGGATTAGTGTCACTCTGCAACTTACTAGTAGGGGAATGGAGCATGTTTCAGTAGGGGGCAGGTGTCACATAGTCTGTAGTTGAGGCAGTGGGACTCTGGCCAAGGTGATTTCCCTCTCTAAATCACAAAGGCATTCAGGATCCAGAAGCAGGCTGTCCAGAGGTAGGTAGCTGGGAGGGGGATGTCGTGGGTCCTACTGAGGGAGCCGTGAGCCCTTGGTTGGAGAGGCACACGCCAGTGGCAGCACACAGACGCCCAGGAGTCGTCTGCAAGGGGTGTGTGTTTGTGTGGCCCACACGCTAGATAGGAGTGATTGTGTTGTGTCACCGGCCCTGTGGAGGGAGAATTCCCAGTTTCTGCTTTGGGGGATGTGTGCCCTTCCTTGGAGTTTGATGCCAAGTGGCTGCTTACAGAGGTGCCCAGGAGCCGTCTGCTGGGGCAGTGGGATCCGGGGCCCCTGTGCTGGAGAGGCGCTACTGCGGGGACTGGATGTCAGCTGCCCCGGTTGTGCCCTGCAGAGGCTCAGAGAAGCACCCAGGGGCCGCCTGCCGGGGGAGCAGGTTCAGGGGACTTGCATGCTGGATTGGTGCAACTGCAGTGAGCGGAGGTCGGCAGCTGAGGAGGAGGAAGTCTTAGTTTCTGTGGCCGGGGCCTTGAGCTCTTGGTTGGATACAAGTGTGCCTAGTGGCTGCTCAAGAGGCACCCAGGAGTTGCCTGCTTGGGCGGTGGCCTCAGGGAGCCTGCGTGCTGAAACCATGTGCCCGGAGTGTCTGTGGGTAGGTAACCGGGAAGGGGGAAGTCCAAATTTCTACTGTCGGGTCCGTGCGCCCTTGTTTGGATATGAGCACGCCTAGCTGGGGCTCCAGGAGCCACCCTAGAGCCGCCTGTAGGGGCAGTGGGCTCAGTAGGCTTGCATGCTGGAAAGTCGCAACTGCAGTGTACAGAATTCAGCAGCCAAGGAGGGAGTTTTCCCAATTTTGCTGCCTTGCGCCCTTGGTTGAAATTGCGCGTGCTCAGCGGGGGCTCACAGAGGCACCCTGGAGCCATCTATCGGGATGGTGGAGCTCAGGAGGCCTGCATGCTGGAAAAGTGTGACTGTGGTGTCCAGAGTGTTGCCGCTGTTGGGTGGGAAGACTCAGTTTTTGTAGCTGCATCCCTGGTTGTATACAAGTGTGTCCAGTGGTGGCGCACAGGGGCACCCATAGTACGTTTGCTAGCACGGCCCACTGATGCACTCTGAAGGGCCCTGGTGCTGAAGCCGCAAGCCCGTAGTGTGTGTGGGCTGGTATCCAGGAAGAGGGAGTTCAGAATTTCTACTGCAGTGCAGTGCGTCCCTGATTGTATAAGAGCATGCCCAGTGGGGCCTCACAGCGGCACCCAAATGCGACCTGTGGAGCGATGGGCTCAGGAGGCCTGCACTCTGGAAAAGCACGACTGTGGCAGTGCATTTGCCAGCGTGGCACACTGACACACTGTGAGGGGCCCTGTTGCTGAAGTCGGACAACTGAGATGTCTGTGGGCATGTATCCAGGAAGAGAGAATTCAGAATTTCTACTGCCAGGGCAGTGTGCCCCTGTTTGTATAAGAGCACACCCATCCCTAACTGGTTTGGATCAGTGGACAGAGCATTGGCCTGCAGACTGAAGGGTCCCAGGTTCAATTCTGGTCAAGGGCATGTATCTTGGTTGCAGGCACATCCCCAGTAGTGGGTGTGCACGAGTCAGCTGATCGATGTTTCTCTCTCATTGATGTTTCTAACTCTCCCTCTCCCTTCCTCTCTGTAAAAAAATCAATAAAATTTTAAAAAAGAGCACACTCAGCAGGGGCTCACAGTGGAACCCAAGAACTGCCTGTGGAGCAGTGGGCTCAGGAGGCCTGTGCACTGTAAATACATTACTGGGGTGTACAGAGATCTGCTGCTGGGGAGGGGGGAATTCGCACTTACTGCTGTGGGAGCCGTGCGCCCTTGGAGGTGGAGGTCCTAGGGTCTGCAGGTCTGCGGGTGGGGCAGCAAGATTTTGGCTGGAGTGGCTACAGGGTCACAGGCAATGTCCAAGGCCTGTCTGAGTGGTGGTGCTAATGAATTCCTAGAAGAGGCCACTCTCCCCTTCTAGATGGTGTGGGCTCCGTGCCCGAGCCCCACAGCCCACAGTTTGTCCACAGCGGGGTTAGGTGCTCCCTGTCCAGAAGAGTCTGGTCTGTCAGCCCCTGCTACTCCTGCAGGATTTAACTGTCCCTTACTCACACACACACCACACACATTGACACACTCTCCTTTCACCCCCTCACTCACATCCTCTCCCTCACCTCCATCCTGCCAGCCGAGATCTTGCTTATATCTCTCTTCATTTCTTGATGAGTCTGGCTAACGTTTCATCAATTTTGTGTATCCTTTCAAAGAACCAGCTCTTGATTTCATTGATTTTTTTGTATTGTTTTCTTAGTCTCTGTCATTTATTTCTGCTTTACTCTTTATTATTTCCGTCCTTCTACTTAATCTGGACTTTTCTTGTTGTTTTCCTTCTAGTTTTTGAAGTTGTAGTGTTAAATAGTTTATTTTTCTTGTTTTTTGAAGTAGGTCTATAGAACTATGACCTTTTCTCTCAGGACTGCTTTTGCTGTGTCCCAGAGATTTGGGTTGTGTGTTCATTTTCATTTGTTTCCAGGAAGTTTTTGATTTCTTTCTTGGTCTCATTGGTAACTCATTCATTGTTTAATAATATATTACTTGGCCTCCATGTGTTTGAATGTTTTTGGGTGTTTTTACTGTAGTTGATTTGTAATTTCATTCCACCATGATGTGAGAAGGTGCTCGATATGATTTCAATCTTCTTGAATTTGTAGAGACTTGTTTTGTGTCTTAACATGTGATCTGTCTTCATGAATGATCCTTGTGCACTTGAGAAGAATATATATTCTGCAGCTTTGGGGTGAAACGTTCAATAAATGTCCATTAAATTAATCTGATCCAGTGTGTCCTTAGAGTCACTGTTTCCTTGTTAAGGTTTTGTCTGGAAGATCTATCCAGTGAAGTTATTAGCAGGGTGTTAAAGTCCCGTACCATGACAGTATTGTTTTCAATCTCTCCCTTAAGTCCTCTAGAAGCTTATATATAAGCTTATATAGGTGATCCTATATTGGGTGCATATATGTTTTCCATGATTATATCCTGTTTTTGGATTGATCCCTTTAGTATTATGTAGTGACCTTTGTTGTCTCTTTTCATGGCCTTCATTTTGAATTCTGTTTTTTCGGATATGATTATTGCTACTCCAGCTTTTTTTTTCTTTTCCATTTGTATGGAAAAAAATTTTCCATCTCTTCATTCTCATCCTTTGTGTGTCTTTTGTTCTCAGTTTCGTCTCATTTAGACAGCAATTCATTGGGTCATGTTTTTGTATCCATTCAGCTATCTTATCCCTTTTGACTGGAGCATTTAATCCTTTTTCATTTAAGGTTATTATTGATCAGTCCTTATTTATTGCCATTTTGATTCTGTATGCATAGGTTTCTCTCTCTGTTTCTTCTTCTCATTACAGCAGTCCCTTTAGCATTTCTTGTAAAGCTGGTTTGGTGGTGATGTACTTCTTTAGCTTTTTTCCTTTTTTTTTTTTTTTTTTTTGTCTGAGAAACTCTTTATTTGACCATCTATTTTGAATGATAGCCTTGCTGGATATAGTAATCTTAGTTTCAGATCCTTCCTTTCCATTTCCTTGAGTACATCATGCCATTCCTTTCTGGCCTGTAGAGTTTCTAATGAAAAATCAGATGTCAGCCTTATGAGAGCTGCTTTGTAGGTAACAGTTTGCTTTTCTCTTGCTTACATTAGGATTCTGTCTTTGTCTTTAATTTTTGTCATTTTAATCATGGGTGGGCCTGTTTGGGTTCTTCTTGCTTGGGGTTCTCTGTTCCTCCTGAGCTTGTGTGACTTTTTCCTTTACTAGGTTAAGGAAATTTTCTGCCATTATTTCTTCAAACACATTCTCTATCCCTTACTCACTTTCTGCCTCTTTTGGCACATCTGCTATTCGAATATTGTTACGTTTCACATTGTCTCACAGCTCCCTTAAGCTGTCCTCTTGTTTTTTAAATGACTTTTCCTTTTTGGTTCTCTGATTGAGTTATTTTTTTTCTACCCTGTCTTCTAATTAACTGATTCTATCCTCAGCTTCCCCTAATCTGCTGTGTATTACTTCCAGTGTGTTCTTTATTTGTGCTATGTCATTCTTTATTTGTTTTCATAGTCACTATATCTTTTCTTATGCTGTTGAGCATCTTTACCATCATTATTATGAACTCTGTTTCAGATAAATTTCTTATCTCCATTTCATTTATCTGTTCTTCTTGAGATTTCTTTTATTTCATTTGGGTGTTGTTTCTTTTTCTCCTCATTTTGGCTGCCTGTTTGGGTTTGTGACTGTGTATTAGGTAGACCTCCTACGCTTCTCAAGCTTCTCAATCTCTAACGCACGGCAGTGTCAAGCTCTATTTCAGACTAATTAGATCAGGCAATGACTCCAAGTTCCAGAGACTGCCTCTGTCTATATAGACTGATAGGATTCCATCTTGAATTGCCCCCAGGCAATCATCCACAGGTGTGGCAAGGGTTTGTTTTTTTTTTCCAACAGGGTGTAGTAATTGCTTCTGCCTGGAGGTTAATTGTTATTCTCAGTCTTTTAATGGGTGTCATTAACTCCGCACCATGGGGCAAGGTGTTTTCTAATAGGGTGGGTCAACTGTCTTCCCCCCCAGGCAAGGCCGCCTGTATAGCAAATATGACCTCTGCAGCATGAGGGAATGACTCAACATAGAAAACCAGAGTGTCTGCCTTATGAGCTCTAACCCCAGAGCCCCCAATCCTGGCTTCTGCTCATGCAGCTCCAGTCCACTCTGCCCTCCCTCTGCCAGAGCACAAGTTTGGGTACCCTTCTCAGTTCTGGTGCTTTCTGCTCTGGGGCCCAGCTTGGGGATTAGACCACAGAGTTCTCAGTGGCAATTTCCCACAGCTGAGATATCTCTCTGGAACTTCAGATGTTGTCTCTGGGAGCCCGACCAGGCCTTTTGCACCTCCGCCCCTCCTGTCAGTCTCTATGCAGTCTCCACTTTCGGTCCTCGGTTATCAGGTTTCTCTTCAGCGAGTCTTCTGTTGATTATTCGGGAAGTTTTTCTGTATTTTAGTTGTCATTCCAGTTTTGTCCTGGGGGTGTGTCTGTGTAGCATCCACTTACTCCACACCTATTTTATTCCCCTAAAGATAGTATGGTGCAGAGCACACAGCCCAGGAGGGTGCAGGAGTGGAGGGGCTGGGAGAAGTCATCACTTGGAAAAAGTGATGTGTACGCGAGACCTAAGGGGAAAGTAGGAATTAGTAAAGAAAGGTGCTAGGGTGGGGGTGCGGTATGTGTGGGTGGGTTGGAGATGGGGACAATGGAGCTTTTTCCAAGTTCACGGATGAAGAAACCAGAGACAGTAGGAAAAGTTTGAAAATAGTTAAGCCTCCCCACTTTTCTTAGACCACTTGTCCTGAATTACAATTCTTTATTGTTCTCAAATAAACCCATTTTGCTGGAAAAATATCTGGCTGTGTATTTGTTTAAGGTCAACAGTTTCTTCTACCAACTAGGAGATACCTCTACCAGCAGCAGCAGCAGCAGCAGCAGCAGCAGCAGCAGCAATGAGGCCTAGTAAAAAAGATGGGAAAGGATCTTTTACTTGAAATCTTAAATTTTTAATATTATGAAAACATTCCTCTATCATATTTATATATCTTATGGATGATAAGTAAATAACTATTAACTATTTGAAAGCAAGGTCAGTGAGATTCAAGGTTTTTCATATTAGTTTGGGTTTTATATAAGATGTACATGTTTTTAAATAGTGCTGAAGCCTCTCTGGGAATTTTGAAGTCCTTTATAATCTTAGGTAGGGAAAAAGTCAATGAACTACAAAAATGCTGAAGCCTACTACCCCGTTTGCTAGACGTGTGCAAACTTAGGTTTACCAAGTCCACATTAAAATGATGATTTAACTTACAGTGTGATTCTCATTCTTTTATTATTTCATTGTGAAGATCATTTATATTTAAATGGCTGCATTTTGTTTGTACAGATGTGTGACATATTTGTTTGGAGGGAATGTCAAGAAAAGTATATGCTTAGATATGGTTAGGTCTGCATTGTTAAACCTATTTGGCATTTGTACAATTTAAAAGATGCTCAGGTAAACATTAATTAGATTTCCATGCTCTGCATTACCAGTGTCTGGATATACTATTTAAATGTTTGCTATTTGGTTACTTGGATATATTTTAGAATATTCCAGAAATGTGTTAGTATGTTTGTTGCTTTGTAATAGTTTTACCTTAATTTTTATTTGGGGTTTTTATTATATAGTGGTTGGTTAAAATGTCTCTCAAAGCTTTGTTTCTAATATGAGAGATATAAGAAAAGAGTTTTAAGACAAAAGTGAACAGAGCTATGATTTGAAACAAATTGCCTGGGATTAATAAAAATTAGTGTCTAGTTTACAGTAAAACACCTTTATTAACAAATACTTTAGTGCAGTGTTGAGTCTTACTTAGGGGCTCGGAGAAAATGTGTAACTTGATTGATCTAACAAGTAAACATTTGCTTTATGAAACGAGTGTTAAGCAGTGTTAAGGATTTAGATGTGGATATTGAAAACCACTATGTTTTTTTGTAAAAAAAAATGCAACCAACTTATTGTATTCTGGCTGTACTTTAATTTCTAAATTGATTTAAAGTAAACAGTATGGATCTGAATGAAGTCTGTCTAAAACAGCAGGAGATAGGCTAGTAATTACTCTTTGTAGTAGATTATTTGGAGCAGTGAATGCTTTAATTGGAAGTCAAATACCTATAAAGAGATGACAGTTCATATTAGTTCATAGTTCATTTTTAGGAATGTAGAGAAGGTAATTACTATGTGAAAGTTATCAGCTGAGGCTTGTCTTTTGGGGGAAGAGTGTGAATGGTGTTAAAATGTCTGATTCCAAAGTAAAGTTAACAGATTTGGTCAACTTTGATCACTTAACCTAATATAACTTTTCTGTGTAATAAATTTATGTGTAACTGTACAGAAATTAAAAAAACACATTTCAGATGTGTTCCCAAGTTATGTTACTGGATATTTCTTTAAGATCAATCAGACTTTCCTTCCCTATTGAACAACTGTGTTCTGGCTGCCTAGACAAAAACAACGTTGTACAGGTCTAGCAAACAGGACAGTAGGCTTCAATATTTCATTTTTAGTCCACTGACTTTTTCTTTTTTGGTAAGCATGTTGTAAAGATTAAGAACAGAAATGAAAGGTGCTAGTGTATTGGTATGGTTTCATTTGAAAATCACAATACATAACATAAAACCTTTTTTAAGTGGGCTCTCTCTGTATGTAGTAGGTATGTGTGAATAGGGTTTCCTGAGTTTAGGGAATATCTATAATAATAAAAGCATAATATGCTAATTAGACTGGACAGCCAAACAACCTTCCGGATGATGAAGCCACAGCGGTGGGGGCAGAGGCCGAGGCGGTTAGGGGCGATCAGGCAGACAGGCGAGTGATTAGGGGCGATCAGTTTGGCAGGCGAGCAGTTAGAGCTGATCAGGCAGGCAGGTGAGTGGTTAGGGGCGATCAGGCAGGCAGGCGAGCAGTTAGCGGTGATCAGGCAGGCAGGTGAGCAGTTAGGGGTGATCAAAAAGGCAGGCAAATGGTTAGGGGCGATCAGGCAGGCAGGTAGAGGCGGTTAGGGGTGGTCAGGCAGGCAGGTGAGCATTAGGGGCATCAGGCAGGCAGGCAGGGGTAGGGGGGGTGATCAGGCAGGCAGTCAGAGTGGTTAGGGGTGATCAGGCAGGCAGGCAGGCAGGCCAGCAGTTAGGAGACAGCAGTCCTGGATTGTGAGAGGGATGTCCAATTGCTGGCAGTCAGACATCCCTGGAGGGGTCCCGGATTGCAAGAGGGTGCACGCTGGGCTGAGGGACACCCCCCCACCCCCCGTGCATGAATTTCGTGCATGGGGCCTCTAGTTTATATATAAAGAATATAGAACTATATTCTTGCTATCGCTCAGTTATGGTCCATATTTTAGAGAATTAAAGTAACTCAACAGGACAAGAGTTCATCCCTCTTGGCACACAGCAGAGCCAAACACCGAATACCCAGTTTTGCAGTGGTGAAAGTACAGTCATTTTTTTTTTCCAGAATGCTAAGCAAGAAAAATGGAAAGCTGTATTACTTAACACCAGATCTTCCAAATGACTTATCATTTGGGGCTTTTAAGAGCAAAAGTCATGAGTAAGGGGTTCAGGGTCATGGGCTGTGTTGATTGGTCAATTTCTATGCAAGCTTCAGCAATCTGATTTATTCAGCTCCTAGTGGGAACCTGCCCTGGTCTAGTTAACTATGACTGTAGTTGAACAGAAAGAGAGTTATGTAAAACATCTTGGGTTTGATTGTGAGTCAGTTACATTATCTTAAGAACAGAAAGAAAAGAACAAGGCTATATATTTCATGCTTACCAGGCTATATTCTTCTGTCATCTTAAGCAGAGAATACCTTCTTAAAGTTTCTTTACAGTCAGGCCTGCATACTCCAAGACATGACTACATTCCAGTGCAACTATGACTCTTGAGAAGGACTAATTTAATCATTTTAACTAACAGCTATATTCTAATATATTTAGTCTGTTATGATTTGCTGTTTCATTAATATCCATAATATGATAGAACTCTTATTCTAATAAACCTAATGCAAATTGTATCAGGAATATTTCATTAATTTTTCATGTCAGAGAAAGTGAATGCAGGAAAAAATTGCATATGCAAACATATATTACCTCAGTATACTATTAATGGCATATGCATTTGAAAAAAAGTCATGATTAATGGTATATTGAGATGATATATGTTTGCATATGCCATTTTGATGCTGTGTTAGGGAATGTTTTAGGTATGCTTTGTATAGGCAGATGGAGATTTTTAAATACATAAACTGCAACTCAGTCTGTTCAGTTGAGTCATTTAACTTGTATGAGAGAAAGAAGAATAATACTTGATTTTTATGTAC
The DNA here is from genome assembly GCF_000412655.1 of Myotis brandtii. Taxonomy (NCBI): domain Eukaryota; kingdom Metazoa; phylum Chordata; class Mammalia; order Chiroptera; family Vespertilionidae; genus Myotis; species Myotis brandtii. The sequence continues at coordinate 241,635 of NW_005355759.1, read as the reverse complement.
AGGAGAAATTGTCTTTTAACATTCCCTTTTTTTACTGGTTAACAGCTTGTGGGTAGGTGCAATATGGGATTATCATTACTTGGATACCTCAGGATATGAAAGGATTGACCAGAAAAAAATGTACAGGAAAATGTCAGAAAGCTCTAGGGAACAAACTATTTGATTGAAAATAGGCAAAAGGAACAAATTATCAATAATTAGAGAAAGAGATCTTAGAAATTCAGTTATGCATTCTTGAAAGCAATGGCAAAATTATAGGATTTATTTGTTTGTACCATTCTCACTCCAAAAAGGATTAGAGATAAAGTAGATAGGTTATTTATCTTGGTAATATGGCAAGGTGGATGGAAGGGGAGAACCTGACTTTCTTACTACAAAGTTTTTCTCTTGTGTGGGTTTGCTGCCATCTTGTTCATCTGATTGTATAACATATTTGGGCAGCTCAGTGGGCGACTACATAATCTTTCCAATTCCTAACTCTAATGTTGATATCAAATAAGTATTCTCAATAGTACTTATCAAATCACTCCATTTACCCTCCTGTATCCTAGTGAAAAATATCTTGCCTTAATAATGTCTGTACATGTAAACTTTTAAGCTTTTATTATGTAACTAGAGGCCCGGTGCACAAAAATTTGTGCACTCGGGGGGAAGGGGGGGGCCCTCAGCCTGGCCTGTGCCCTCTCGCAGTCTGGGACCCCTCGGAGATAACGCCCTCCTGGCTTAGGCCCGCTCCCGGGTGGCAGAGGGCAGGCCCAATCCCTAGGTGCAGCCCCTGGT
>NW_005355759.1:235781-239755 GCF_000412655.1 Myotis brandtii | reverse complement strand
TTTTTTTTATTCTGGGCCAGCTTTAGCTCTGAGGCTCCAGCTCTTAGGCCTCCGCTGCTGAAAGTAGGTATCTGGTTTGTTTCGGTTCGAAACAATGTATAACTCCAGCTCTGACTCCAGCTCTGAGATCCCAGCTCGCTGAAAGCTGGTTTCTGGGGTTTTTTTTAGCTTCTATGTTTGTTACAATGTTCAAACTGCAGGCTCAGAGGCCTGCAAGGCAGGCGGGGAACGTTGGTTTCCTCCGTCACTGAAGGAAGCAAGCCTCATGTTAGTTTCAAGCTGCCTGGCTGCCGGCCGCCATCTTGGCTGTCAGTTAATTTGCATATCTCCCTGATTAGCCAATGGGAAGGGTAGCGGTTGTACGCCAATTACCATGTTTCTCTTTTATTAGTGTAGATAGGTCATAATATCAGTGTTATTAAATGTAATGAGTAATATTTTACCTTAAAGCTCTAATCTAGACTAAAACTTGCACTACTTTTTTTTTTTTTTTAGGACAGCAAGTAGAGGGGACTTCATGTTTTCTGCAGATCGTTTGGTAGGTGGAAGTTTTCCATTTTCATTTTATTGTTCGTCTTAGTGATATAACCATAGTAGGCCAAAGGTTTTTTTTAAATTATTATTTAGAGCATTCTGGGTGTGAGAGATTGTACCAAGTAACCACCATCTTGCTAGACTTCTGAAGTATTGTTTCTACTGTTGCATTAAAACTCTGTCTCGGTCCCTTTCACCTCAAAGCATTTTCCATAAACTCATTTTCTATAGCTCTCAGGTACTCCTACCTCTCAAATTGATCTTGGTAACCTTGTCATAAGTAACCCTTAAATGCCTCATTTTAGGGCAGTAAAGTGAAGTACATTTAAAGAAAACCAAAGATGTAAGGAGACCTAGTAGTTAGTTACCCTGTGATATCCATCTAATGCACAAAAATTAATAATTCTCCTGTAGTTTACACAGGAGGAATTTATTTAGCCTCTTCTTTTCTGTACTATCCTTGCATGTGAAATATTGAGTTGGACTATCTACAATTTCCTCAAGGACTTTCTGTGAAGGGTTGACCAAGTTCAATTCTGTTTAGCTAGTGTGATCTGAGAGGATCTCTGACCAGATTGTGTTGTCTTCAGGGTAAATACTGTGTTTCCCTCTTATGTTTATATCTAAGTATTCTCAGTGCTTACAATGAGGTTGACACATTTTCTGCTGTGGTTATTAATATTCAGCCATTCCTGAAATATATATATTGAACTCCTGTAAGTCAGGCACTGTGCTAGGCTGTGTTGCTGGGGCAGAAGATAGAGTAGTAAAGAATACAAGGCTTCTCTCTAGCTAGTCTTCAGTTGGTTTTTCAGGATGATTTTTCTATATTTTAGTTGTAATTCCAGTTTGGTCCTGGGAGGTCAGTGTAGCTTCCACTTAATTCTATACCATCTTGGAATCTCCCAGCAGTAAAGAATACAGACACATGGTCCCTGCTCTCATAGAGTTTACAATCTAAATATTATTGGCAGTATTGCATTTGGGAAAGAGAGAAAAGTAGTTTATTAATTTTCATTTACATTTTTCCTAGGAAAATCTTTATTTCAAAAGAGTATAGACAACTGTTCTACTTTTGGCTTTAAATATTCTTAGTTCAGAGGCAAATTCTGTTTACAATTATTTGAGTTTGTAAGGGCAGTAATAACCTTTGGATTTCATCGAGATAAATGTAATTGACGTTTCTGGAGTAATAGGTCATTATGTCATTATGCTTTTATCAAACTAAAGGAACAGGTTCAAGGAGGAAGGAACTTGTGTCAGTGGCTGCTGTGGGGAAAACAGAGGTCCTGGTATTCATTGGTAGAAAATGGTTCCTCTTTCCTTTCTTTGGTTCCTTCTTTTCTTTTCTTTTCTTTTCTTTTCTTTTCTTTTCTTTTCTTTTCTTATTTTTCTCCTTTCCTTATGTCCTTTTTCTACAGAAAATAGGAGTTAAGTTTGTGGTTATTGTAAAATACTTACCAGGAAACATATGAAAACATGCTCAAAGTCACTAATCATCAGAGAGATGCAAATCAAAATGACAATGAGGTACCATCTCACACCTGTCAGAATGGCTATCATCAACAAAGCAACAAACGACAAGTGCTGGTGAGGATGTGGAGAAAAAAGAACCCTTGTGCACTGCTGGTGGGAATGCAGACTGATGCAGCCACTGTGGAGAACAGTATGGAGTTTCCTCAAAAACTAAAAATGGAACTCCCATTTGATCCAGTGATCCCACTTCTAGGAATATATCCCAAGAAATCAGAAACACCAATCAGAAAGGATATATACACCCCTGTGTTCATAGCAGCACAATTTACAATAGCTAAGATTTGGAAACAGCCTAAATGCCCATCAGCAGATGAGTGGATTAGAAAACTGTGGTACATCTACACAATGGAATACTACGCTGCTATAAAAAAAAAGGAATTCTTACCATTTGCAACAGCATGGATGGAACTGGAGAGCATTGTGCTAAGTGAAATAAGCCAGTCAGAGAAAGATAAATATCATATGATCTGACTCATATGTGGTATATAAAGAACATCATAAACTTATGAACAAAAATAGATCCAGAGACAGAGAAGCATTGAACAGACCATCCAACCTCAGAGGGAACGGGGGGCGGGGTGAGAGATCAACCAAAGGACTTGTATGCATGCATATAAGCATAACTCATGGACAGAAACACTAGGGTGTGAGGGCATGTGCCAGGGGGAGAGGGAGGCGGGGGGAGGTCAATGAGGGAAAAAGGAGACATATGTACTACTATTTGTAATATTTTAAACAATAAATAACTACTTAGCTGAAAGAGCAGCCATTATATCTTAATCGAATGAGATAACAAGGACCAAAGGCATAACTCACCTGAGTGGATGATAGTTGGGGCCTCTCCGGTCTCTGCAGATAATTGTATAGGTTGTGATATTGGGAGGTGTGGGGTAGAGCGTTTGTGTGGTTGTGGTAAGGAATGAAGTTGTTTAGGTTTCTAGTGTTGAATATTTCTAGTACACTGTCTCTTCTAGGACAAGGATCCCATTATAGTTTACATTAATTATATCCTGAATTTATCAGGATTGGCTTCCCTAGCACTCAGATCTTAAGTTCTTTATATTTTAGTCACCCTTCTTCTGGTTTGATATTCTTCTATAAGACTTGGACACACGAATTTCTGTCCCAGAGTTGCAGGAGAGGTAAGACTCTTGGTTCACAACCTTCCTAATGCCACGACCCTTTAATACAGTTCCTCATGTTGTGGTGACCCCCAACCATAAAATTATTTTCGTTGCTACTTCATAACTGTAATTTTGCTACTGTTATGAATCGTAATGTAAATATCTGATATGCAGGATGTATTTTCATTGTTCGCGACCCACAGGTTGAGAACCGCTGTTTTAGAGGAATGTTACTAGGAGGAGATCTAGGCTCATCAAAGAAAAGGATCCTCTTCTTCCCTTGCAATCTATCTATATAAAAGGCTAATATGCTAAGTGTCCTTCCCACCTTCTGAATGGTCGCTATGGCACGCACTCACCACCAGGGGGCAAATGCTCAATACAGGAGCTGCCATTATGCACACTTGCCATTTACAGAGAAATGGCAGTGTGGACTTGGCCCACAAAGCAACACTCAGCTTCCCCCAAGTCGGACACAGGCCCCGCCACCACCCCGGAGCGACACCCCACCAAATCACAGCTGAAGCTGCTGCTGAGACCCCATGGCCAGCCTGGAAATGGTAGCTGTGGGCAGCGGGTAATAACATCACATAGCAACACCAGGCTTCCTCTCCCTAGAGACTAGCCCCCTTGCTATTTCTCCACCCCAGGAACATGACTTGCTTTATAGCCAGGTGCAAACACTTTACACTATAACCAAATGTCTATGAAGCGTTTTCCCATGCCTCATCTCATTTGATCCTCACAGAAGTCCTGGAGTAGGTAGATAGGAGACTCGGT
>NW_005355759.1:212431-235044 GCF_000412655.1 Myotis brandtii | reverse complement strand
CGGGATGGCGGCCCTTTGCTGAGGAATGTAGAGAGGCTGGGTGGGGATTTGGTGAAATTGTGGAGCCTTTCAGATTAGGTGAGCTTTCAATCTCTCTTTAAAAGGGGGCAGCGAAGAGGACCCACAGGCTTCCAGGAGCAACAGTGAAGAGTAGGCACATTCAAAAACAGAAAAACTTTTAAACAAATAGACATGAAGATCATATTGGGAAACTGAGGGCAAAGCCCCGTGATTTGCAAAAAAATCATTCAAGGGCCATCATCCATCTTGATATACGTTTGCAAACAACACAGAAACAACTTCATCTCATGGCATGTGAAATGCAAAACAGTTCTGTTGTGGGTTTTCTTTTGGCCATCCTTAAAGTATAATTAGATCCAGCGGGGGGGAAAGCTACAGCTTCCAGCATTAGACCCCATGGCCGGCCCTGCCCTATGGGCCCCCATTGGGGCAGGCCTGCTGGACCCAACCTGTGCACGAATTCATGCACCGGGCCTCTAGTGTATATATATATAAAAGGCTAAGTTGAATCGTGCATGCACAATACATATAAAACTCTTGCTGGTACCAATAGCACGCATGTGATCCATCTGTCATTGTTGATTGTGAATTTGGTTGACACCTATTATAAAGGGCGAATAGTGATATTAATATATTTCCTCTAATTAATTTCCTTTCAATGTGCACAAATTCATGCACCGGGGCACTAGTTTGCTCATAAGAAACATTAACCTCCACAGAAGTTGGTGGTTAGAAGTGAGTGTGCACACACCCAGTATTTATGAGGTTCCTGGACATTCTGTGTGGTGCTGCAGATTGATAAAGTGCTGGCCCATTTAGCATTGATACTTTTTTTAATGTATAGGGTATAATGTCACAGGAAGGCCATAGTATTCTGCCACCCGTGAGGAGTAAGCCCAAGTTGCTGTTGGATGTGTTGTACACAGAGAAGCCATTCTTCAGGCGCTCTGCTCTCTCCACACCCAATAGCATTGATACTTTTATTGGCAACAACAGGGTGATGTGTTGTGACACCAGAGCATGGGGGCTGCATTTCTACCAGCTGTTTCTGATTCTCAACCAATAGTGTAATATTGATTGTAGAAAATAGTGTAATATTGATTGTAGACTCCAGGTGCTTGCTTATTGGAAGGAATATTGTATCTGGTTTTTGGAGGCTGTTCCTTGTAGTTCTGATGGATTCTTTTCTCTATTCCACACATTAAGATCACTATGAGACTTTATTGTTTAGCTGACAAACCTCAATGCATCCAACCGCTTCCTACCACTCATTGGCTTAACTCTATCCACTCATTTATTTCTTATTAAGAAGTTTCAGGCTTTCTTTGGATTATGGTGGGCCTAGTTAAAAACAATCTAATTGAACAATTTCAAAGTACTGAACAAGGCAAAGAAGTTCTCTTTAGGCACTATTTCCAGAGTAACAAGAAGTTTATTACTTCCAAGGCTGTCTGCCATGACTCTTGTCACTTGCTGTAATTTTGCATCTCTTTTAAAATAGCCTGGACTGACTGAATGAGAATCATAAGGCATACTTGAGTCTTTTTATTTTTGGGCAATCAGATGCCTAACCAGGGTTGAATACCTACTAACAAGCAGCCTGGCATTTGGATCTATCTCTATATCAGACACACGATAGGGGCCCCCTTCCTTCCTCCATAAGCTAAATCCTTGCCTAGTTTGTTTCTAAATTTTGCCTAGTGTTCAGCTCCGGATACTAACAGGTAACAAGAAATTCTTAGCAGATTTTCAACTTATTCTTTCTTTTACTTTCTAGATCAGACTTGTTGTGGAAGAGGGATTGAATCAGCTGCCTTATAAAGAATGCATGGTGACCACTCCAACGGGTAATCACAGCTGTTACTGTAATATTTTTCTCATAAAAATTCTGAGTTTGAATTGGGGGGAAATGGAACTAAAACCAGCCTGCATAAATTAGTATGCAGAATGTGGAGTCCAGGTGGAGCTGTTCTTTTAAACAACTTAATAAACCTAGAGACATTTAGTAAAGAAATTTATGTGGATGACTTTTTGTTAATGGCTTGCTTGTCAATTTAAGTTAAGGGTTAATAAATATTCTTCAGCATGCAGGTGATGCCTTTGATGACAGCCCATTGGGACCAGAGTTAAGAATTGCTGGCAATTTATCTTCATCTCTGTGGGGAAGCAAATGGGTGGACTGGTTTGGCATTAAAACTCCAAATAAAAGGATGAGAAGTAAAAAATAAAAATAAAAATAATGAGAATTAGAGAAGGTACTTTGTGCTACTAAAATAGAAAGCAGCCAAAGATCCTTGTTTCAGGGATTTAAAATTCTGGTTTGGTTTTTTAGTAAATAATGGAAGCTGTTCTATTCAAAGTTTGACACTAAATTGGGAGATGAGCTTGCTGCATAATTGAAACAGATTCAGGATGAGACCAAGAGTTGTACATGTCTTGGTAATGATTTCTGTCTCTTTCTTTTGCTTTTAAAGGCAGAATGGAGGCTCATAAAAGGGACAGAATGAGGTGGCTCTCCGCTGTGGCTCACAGTGGGTGCTGGTTGAATTGATGGTGTTTATAGCATTCGTGGAGTGCAGTGATTCTCTGAATTCAATTTGAGGAATATGTTTGTGAATATTATGCTATCATATGTCCTATTCCCACTTGATGAAGTCCACCTCCCCCAATTATCCACACAGGTTTCTTATTAATAATTAAGAAATAACTATGAAAAGTCTTGACTCTTCTCATTACTTTCACAGGGAACCTAAGACATTATATAGTATGTCTGGACAAGGATTGCTCAGTACCCATCTGCTTTACACCATAGGGACTTTATGAAATAAGTAGGTTGTTCCAATGATGAAAGATACATTCTTTGGATTTATTTTCAACAGGGTACAAGTATGAAGGAGTGAAATTTGAGAAGGGAAATTGTGGCGTCAGCATTATGAGAAGCGGTAGGTTCACATATGTGTGATATTGTCCATTTGCATGCATATAAACACTTGCCGTTTCCCAGGAGAGAAATGAGATTTTCTGTCACAATTGAAGCATGCTTTAGCTTAAATCTCACTGTGTTGTTTATCCTCATGGTGCATTGGAATTGTGGCCTGTGTGTTGCTGAGTTTGGCTAATTTTAACTGCAGAGCATCTTCCCTAGTGGCCTGCCCCATGGGCAAGCCAGCTGGTAGGAATGTAGACTGGTGCAGCCACTATGGAAAATAGTATAGAGTTTCCTCAAAAAATTAAAAATTGAACTGCTATTTGACCCAGTGGTCTCACTTCTAGGAATATATCCTAAAAGTTCTAAAACACCAATCAGAAATTATATATGCACCCCTATGTTCATAGCAGCGCTATTTACAATAGCTAAGATCTGCAACAAAAGGTGTAAGATAATTTACTAAGCACAGAAGACAATACAAAGAAGTATATGACAGTCTCTCTTTAAGAGTTTTAAACAAAGACATTGGTTTCTTACCCTTTGAGACAGCATGGAAGGACCTGGAGAGTATTATGCTAAGCAAAATAAGCCAGTCAGAGAAAGACAAGTATCACATGATCTCACTCATATATGAAATCTAATGAACACAATAAAGTGATGAATAAAATAGAACTAGAGGCATGGATACATGGAACAGACTGTGATGAATCTCAGAGGGAAGGGGGAAGGGAGGGTGGGAAGAGATTAACCAAAGAACTTACATGTATATATGCCTAGCCCATGGACACAGACAATAGATAGGTGAAGGTCTGGGATGGGGTGGGAGATGGGTAGAGGGGGACAAAAGGGGGAAATGAGAGATATCTGTAATACTCTCAAGAATAAAATAAATTAAAAAAACACACTGTAATACAAATATACAACGGAATACTATATAGCTGTAAAAGAGGAAGGATCTCTTACCCTTTGAGATAGCATGGAGTAACCCGAAGATTATTATGCTAAGCAAAGCAAGCCAGTCAGAGAAAGACAAATATTGCATGATATCACTTATATGTGGAATCTAATGAGCACATTAAACTGATGAATAAAATAGAATCAGAGGCATGGATACATGAAACAAGAGTGACAAATCTCAGATGGAGAGGGAAAGGGAGAAGGGAAGAAATTAGCCAAAGAACTTATATGCATATTAGTGGCCCAGGGCATGGATTTGTGCACATTGAAAGGAAATTAATTAGAAGAAATATTTTAATATCACTATTCACCCTTTCTGTATAATAGAAGTATCAGAGATGAAAGAAAATTAGCAAAATGTATCCTATATAATAAAAGGCTAATATGCAAATTGACCAAATGGCGGGATGACTGATTGCTCAATGCTGGAGCTGCCCCCTGGTGGTCAGTGTGCTCCCACAGGGAGAGTGCTCCTCAGAAGCTAGGCTCACAGCTGGCAAGCGCAGAGGTGGTGGCAGGAGCCTCTCCCGTCGCCTCTGTAGGTGGGTGGTAAGGAGCGAGGGGTCCCGGACTGCGAGAGGGCGCAGGCTGGGCTGAGGGACCTCCCCCCCTCCAGTGCACAAATCTTGTGCATCAGGCCTCTAGTATGAAAATAATATATAAGTTGATTAATAAATAAACAATATGAAAATGATGTAATAACAACAAAGACATGATATAACAACACCAAAACATGATATAAAAACAACAAAAACATGATATAAAAACAACATTGATAAAAACTACTGATAAAATTGATTAAACCTATTCTAATATCTCCCTGTATACCACATTAAGAGTAAAAACACTTTCAGAGTGCTTGACTAATTTCCCTTATGATGAAGTATTTACAACTTTAACTTTAATGTCACACGCTCTTTGAACTCGAGAGAAAGCAACATATAACTGACCATGTCCAAAAACGGGTTCAGGTAGGAAACTCTGTCTAGAGTTTGTCCTTGTGATTTATTAATAGTCATAAAAAATGCTGGCATTACAGGAAACTGTCTTCCAATTAGTTTAAATGGGAGGCCAGTGTCAGATGGGGACAAATCAATTCTTTGAATCAGAACAACCCCTCCTTTCGCAGATCCTGTTAATACTTCAGCTTCGATTATGTTAGGTTGCAATCTTTCGATAATAAATCTAGTACCATTTTAAAGACCCCATTTATTCTTAAGATTTCTCAATAGCATGATGATTGCACCAACTTTCAATTTTAATTTATGACATGGCATTCCCGAAGGAGTAATACTATTAAGAAATTCAATGGGAGCTTTATATGTATCGCGCATGCGCAAATCAACATTTATTTTTAAATTGCCAGTGCACATCATATGTACCTGCCAGTCAGTCGGACAGTTGGACAGGTGGTCAGTCACTTAGCCTTTTATATATATAGATATGCATTGCCCATTAACATAGACAATAGGGTGGTAAAGGCCTGGGGTGGGGTGGGGATCAGGTGGTGGGGAGCAAGGGGGGAAAAAGGTGGGGCATCTGTAATACTTTCAACAATAAAGATTTAACAAATATTCAGGGGAGGACGGGAGGATAGGAGGATGCGATAATGCTGTCTTGGGGAGAAGAGAGCAGCTTGAAGACTTATGAATGATGGTACAATTTCAAATCCACAGAACTTTGCATACCGGGCTGGAGAAAATTTTTTTTCTGTTTTTTATTTCTTTTGAGCTGGACTGAATGACCTGTTTAGTAATTTTAGTTTTATATTTGATGAGTATGTGACCATGTAGGCAAATTCACTTAACTGTCATTAACTCTAGGTATTTACAGTTTTTGCTGGTCTCATAAATACTGTATTTGGTTTGAGTACAACTGATAACCCTTATAAGCTAACCTTTGTGCAGTAAAATTACATGCCTACAATTAGAAGCTATATGTGTTACATAGGGATGATTATTTCTATTCAGCAATTTAATTATTTTTTTTCCCCACAAGATACAGGGTACAGTGGAAGCCCCACTTGCTTGCAATGGAAACAGATGGACTTTAAAAAACACACACATATTAACACTAGAGGCCTGGTGCATGAAATTCGTGCACCGGGGGGAGGGGAGTGCCCCTCAGCCCAGCCTGCACCCTCTCCAATCTGGGGACCCCTGTGGGATTGGGCCTAAACCGGCAGTTGGACATCCCTCTCACAATCCGAGACTGCTGGCTCCCAAATGCTCACCTGCCTGCCTGCCTGATTGCCCCTAACTGCTTCTGCCTGCCAGCCTGATCACCCCCTAAGCTGGCTCCCAACCGCTTGCCTGCCTGCCTGCCTGATTGCCCTTAACTGCTTCTGCCTGCCAGCCTGATTACCCCCTAACCACTCCCCTGACAGCCTGATCGATGCCTAACTGCTCCCCTGCTGGCCCGATTGCCCACAACTGCCCTCCCCTGCTGACCTCGTTGCCCCCAACTGCTCTCCCCACCGGCCTGGTCATCCCTAACTTCCCTCCCCTGCCGGCCCAGTCACCCCTAACTGCCCTCCCCTACAAGCCTGGCTCCCAGACCCAACTGCCCTCCCTGGCTGGCCCGGTCACCCCTAACTGCCCTCCCCTGCTGGCCTGATCGCCCACAAGTGCCCTCCCCTGCAGGCCATCTTGTGGCTGTGGGTGCCGCCATCTTTGAGTGTGTGGCATTCAATTAGCATATTCCCTCCTTATTGGCTGTGGGTGCCGCCATCTTTGAGGGCATGGCATTCAATTAGCGTATTCCCTCTTTGTTGGCTGTGGGCGCTGCCATCCTTTGGTTGATCTCTCCCCCTTCCCTCCACCCTCCCCTACCTTCCCTCTGAGGTTTGACGGTCTGATGGATGCTTCTCTGTCTCCAGATCTGTTTTTGTTCATCAGTTTATGTTGTTCATTATATTCCATAAATGAGTGAGATCATGTGATATTTATCTTTCTCTGACTGGCTTATTTCACTTAGCATAATGCTCTCCAGTTCCATCCACGCTGTTGCAAATGGTAAGAACTCCTTTTTTACCATAGCATAGTATTCCATTCTATAGATGTACCACTGTTTTTTTAATCCACTCATCTGCTGATTGGCACTTAGGCTGTTTCCAAATCTTAGCTATGGTGAATTGTGCTGCTATGAACATAGGGGTGCATATATCCTTTCTAATTGGTGTTTCTAGTTTCTTGGGATATATACCTAGAAGTGGGATCACTGGGTCAAATGGGAGTTCCATTTTTAGTTTTTTTGAGGAAACTCCATACTGTTCTCCACAGTGGCTGCATCAGTCTGCATTCTTACCAGCAGTACACAAGGGTTCCTTTTTCTCCGCATCCTCACCAGCACTTGTCGTTTGTTGATTTGTTGATGATAGCCATTCTGACAAGTGTGAGATGGTACCACATTGTCGTTTTGATTTGCATCTCTCGGATGATTAGTGACTTTGAACATGTTTTCATATGTCTTTTGGCCTTTCTTCTGTCTTCTTTCAAAAAGTATCTATTTAGGACCATTGCCCATTTTTTGACTGGGTTGTTTATCTTCATTTTGTTAAGTTGTATGAGTTCCCTGTAAATGTTGGAGATTAAACCCTTATCGGTGATAACATTGGCAAATATGTTCTCCCATGCAGTGGACTTTCTTGTTGTTTTGTTGATTGTTTCCTTTGCTGTGCAGAAGCTTTTTATTTTGATGTAGTCCCATTTGTTTATTTTCTCTTAATTTCCATTGCCTTAGGCTGTGGGCGCTGCCATCTTTGAGGGCAGGGCAGTCAATGAGCATATTCCCTCCTTATTGGCTGTGGGCGCCGCCATCTTTGTGATGGCGTGAGGGTCAATGATCATATTCCCTCTTTATTAGATAGGATGCCCTTTGCTCCGCTGGCTATAAAGTTCTATTTGTGAACAACTGAATACTTGAATTAAAGTAGCTTTTTAAAGCTTCCTTGTATTAGGATATTCAGGACAATGTTGTTCAATCTTTTAATACTGGTAAAGACAATGGATATGGGATTCTAAGTTACAATTTCTTCTGTTTCAGTCCAGCTCCTGCCCTACGGCAGCAGCATGGTCCTCAGATGCGTAATGTGTACCAGATGACTATGGGTGATGCATAAACACAGTTGTTTTTAACCTCAAGAGCTACTGGTCAATTTTCACATATGTTAGAAACTGTTTCTATGTATACAGTAGTGATTATAAAGTTTCTTCTTAAAGTACATGCAAACAAAAATGATTAACTTAAAAATATTAAGTAAATAATAATACAAGTAGAATTCTGATGTAGCCTAAAATCTTAAGGTGGTATGACAATGATTGACTTTTGGCAAACACTTCCTTAAAAGAATTCAGACTCAGAATAGCTCCATGTTTAGAAACCAAGTGGATGGTGGTGCTATTGATTGTGGTTTTCTGGGGCATGGTGGAAGGAACAATGCACTATTTTTCCATTGTCAGCAAAAACTTTGCCACTGAAGTCATTGCTAAGTGATGTCTCCTGATGCCACTTTGATCTAAAAGGAGATCGTTAGGTGTGTAGCCTTTAGTCTTCCATAAACCTTTTATATTTTTTCTGATGAAGTAACAAGTTTAGGTGGCTTAAAGGCTCCCTTAAGTAATAAGAGTGAAATATTCCTGATATTGGAAAAGCTCAGGGAGCAGCTTGACAAAATACTTTTTTTCTTGTAATCATGGAAAATTTTCAAACCAGCAATAAAACTAGCTTATTCTAGTTTCATTGACCTGCATTAAGTATAAAATATAAATGTATCAGAAGTAAAGCTGTTAGCTTAAGAAGAATTGCTTCTGTCTTGACAGTGTCCTTTTTATATTAATAACAGTCACAAACACTGCTTTGGCCTATTCTTGGACTTTCATTATATCTCCCCTAACCCCCTTTTTACTTTTTTATTATCTTCTTCAAGGTGAGGCAATGGAACAAGGTTTACGAGATTGCTGTCGATCCATACGTATTGGAAAGATCCTGATTCAGAGTGATGAGGAGACACAAAGAGCCAAAGTATATTATGCCAAGTTCCCTCCAGACATTTATAGGAGAAAAGTCCTTCTGATGTACCCAATTCTCAGTGAGTGGCTTGAGTTAAATCTGTAACCTTTGGTTAGAGTTTAAATTCAATTTAGTGCCTACCTTCTGGGTACCATTTATAAGGCAAAAACTGTTTTTAAATGTTTTTTTCTCACTTACATTTGGAGTTGCCCATGGCAGTTCACTGGAGAATGTTTATTGAGTAATAAGAGAATATACATTAGTCAAACTTTATTAGTTCCAAAGAGCTTCTTTCTTAGAATGAACACATTGAAGCAACGGATCTAATGAGGCAAAATATATAGAATACAGAAAATATATTGAAATATGTCCCCTCACTAGCCCAATGAGTTATAGCATTGATTTTCTCAAGGATGTATCTATCATCTCTGGAGGTAAATTTTTTTTTCTTCATTGTATTTTGTTTTCTAAGCTTACTCAGATCATACATAGCATGGTCTCCTGGGATTGGGATGGAGGGTGGGTGTTAAATTTGATATCTCAAATACTGAATGAATTTTGGGCTTGTTGTGCCTTTGAAAACTGTAAAGTGTATGTTTCATGTCCATCATTAAAAATAATGAAGCTTTGCCCTAACCGGTTTTGCTCAGTGGATAGAGCGTCAGCCTGTGGACTGAAGGGGCCCAGGTTTGATTCCGGACAAGGGCATATACCTTGGTTGCTGGCACATCCCCAGTAGGGGTTGTGCAGGAGGCAGCTGATCGATGTTTCTCTCTCAATGATGTTTCTAACTCTCTATCCCTCTCCTTTCCTCTCTGTAAAAAATCAATAAAATGTATTTTAAAAAAATAATGAAGCTTTGCCTAATTGTGTCTTATGTTAGATTATTAAGCTACCTTTGCTTCAAATAAGCATCAAATACATTTTGAGAAAAATGTTAAAGTTGACAGTTCATTTGGTTGTCATTTGATTTCAGGCACTGGAAATACTGTAATTGAAGCTGTAAAGGTTCTTATAGAACATGGAGTTCAACCCAGTGTTATCATCCTACTCAGTCTGTTCTCCACTCCTCATGGTAAGTTCAGCATGAGGCAGTAACTGGGGCTCCATATGGTCGTTGGGTGGGTAAGTATGCATCTGTCCAGCCTCTCATCCTGATAAAAAGTTTATTTGCTTCCACATTAAGTCTAAATCTAATTTTGGTAGTTAAACTTGTGTTTCTTATCTGTAAGCTTAGTGATAATATTTTACACCATTCTAATGTTGTTCAAATGGAAAAGCATGAACTAACCCCATGGAATGGGATTGTGATTTATTTTCCTAGGGGCTCTGTTTGGTAGAGCCTGTAAATAGCCAAAAGGTCTCTATATCTCCTGGTTCCTCATATGGGTACAAGAACTGCTCCCAAACATCAAGAAATTAGAGGTTCTAGATAGCCCTGTGGTCTTACTTAAGTAAGCTTTGCAGTGTGAAGCAGAGCAGAAATTTTTAAAGTTAGACTTCTGCTCAAAGGGCCTCGTGAGAAAACTATGTTCTCCATTTCTTGAGGAAGTTAAGCCTAATTTAAGACCATAGTTTTTTTGCCATGCAATCTATGACAGTTATGAAAGTATCCTAATAAAAAAAAATCATAGATGCATATAGAAATATTTCATGTAAGAAAACAATTTGAAAGTATGTAAATGGCTTACGATAAGGGAATGGTTAAATAAATATATATTCAAAGGATATAATATTATGTAACTGTTAAATCATGTTTTTGAAAAATAATGACATCAAAAAAATCTATTTGGTGAATGAAAAAGAGCAGGATAAAAAATAACAGCATTATTTAGTGTTAAATGTTATTACCAAGTTCTGAGATGACTAATACAAATTATGACTATTATGACTACCAAAATCAGACTTAGATTTAACATGGAACCTAATAAATCTTTCCTCAGCAAGAGAGGCTAGCCAGATGTGTAATACTATTTCAATTTTCATTTTAAAATGCACATACAATATTAATAGTGGTTATCTTAGGTTGGTAGGAGTCTTAAGTGATTTATTTATTTTTTAAAATATATTTTATTGATTTTTTACAGAGAGGAAGGGAGAGGGATAGAGAGCTAGAAACATCGATGAGAGAGAAACATCGATCAGCTGCCTCCTGCACACACCCCCACTGGGGATGTGCCCGCAACCAAGGTACATGCCCTTGACTGGAACCGAACCTGGGACCCTTCAGTCCGCAGGCTGACGCTCTATCCACTGAGCCAAACCGGTCAGAGCAAGTGATTTATTTTTTAACTTTTTATATTTTCAAAATTTTCTACAATGAATTTGTATTTGTTTCATAATTCAAGAGAAAGAGAAATATATGACTTCTGTTTAGGGCATTTCCTCATTTCCAAAGGTTCCAAGTTTCAGCCAACCCTGAATCGGTTATGAAGTATCCATTTTGGGAGGGCTATATTCAGTAGGCCATTGATTATTTTGCTGTTTCATAATTTTAAAAATTACCTGTAGTTCAAATGTTGATGGTGACAAGGGGTAACATGCTTGGTCATCCTTTTATATATAACAGGTGGCATTGTAAACATTGAGATAACCAAATAATTATTGGGTTGTCTGCCTTTGGGGGTGGAAAACTTACTGTGTTAGTTCTAATAGTATACATTACAATAGTGTACTATTCTTTAACATTATAGATGAAAAAATCATATTCTTTGGTAGCCTTTCGATGGCTTTTTAGTTTGAGTGGGATACTAGCTATTCTCTTTCCCTGCTCCCTCCTCCTACCCTCCCCACAAAAGTTAGAGTACTAATTTCTTAAAAGCTAGCTTGCTCTGACATAACAAAGAAGTCTTTGCACTTCTTTCACAGTGTTCCAGTTGAGAAACCATCAGCTTACGTATGATCCTACTTTCAGAGAGAACTATTTTCTCTTTATTCCAGCTGCCTTTAACTATAACTGAATATATTTTTCAAATCATGGATATGAAATAATTGATTGTAAGAATTTATTAGTGAGTGAGCGAGGGTGTAATCTGACTACTATCAAAGCTTTTCAGATATCAGACATTAAAAAACTAAGAGACCAAATCTCATTAGGTACTCAAAGGTCATTGCTCTCTATCCTCTGTCAATATGAGGCCTAGTGACTGACCGTAAAATTCCTGAATTCAAACTAATGTTACCAAAAATCCTGCATTAATAATAATTTTCTTCCTTTTATTTTTTTTGAAGGTGCCAAATCAATCATTCAAGAGTTCCCAGATATCACAATTTTAACTACTGAAGTTCATCCTGTTGCACCTACACATTTTGGACAGAAATACTTTGGAACTGACTAAGTTATTAAAAGAAAGTTAATTATCTTGTGTAATATTACAGTTATATTTTGAGTTTCTATCTGTTTTACTGATTCACTTGAGGACTGGCAGAGAAAATTGTATTAAAGATGCTTTGTAACTTTTGGAAGTGGGTATAGTAAAAAGAAAAGATTTGAGGTTTCTTTATTTTATTTGTTTCTTTCTTAACTGTCGGCACCAACTTCAACAATGAAACACACACAACTCTTAGAAAATATTTTAATAATATTCTTATGCCAATTGCTTACCCCTCAGTACATTGAAACTGTTCCCTAATTTATTAACCTCTCTTGCAGCCACAAATAAACCCAAATGGGAATAAGTTCTTTGGCCCAGTATAGTTTGCATTTTGTGTAGTTTGCTTATAGTTCTAGGGAGTTTTCATTTTTGTGGCTGTTTTCACCTTCCTCCACTATTTACTTTCCAGTACTTTACATGCTGGTAACTTGGAGAGGATGAAAAAAATTCTTCCATGTATCTTACATTTCCTTAATATCCTCAATTGGCAGACCCAGGATATATATAATCTTTTCAGCCAAGCCATTATGTTCTTCCTGACTCATTTCCTACCCTATGTAGTGCTGGTAGGGTATTGCAGTGAAAAAATGGTGGGGCATTTTCTGCATCTGTAACTTTAACTTACATAGATCAAACCAGGAATGTCTGGATGATGACAAGGAAGGGCTAAGTACTGTTAATGCCATCAATGTCCTAGAAAGAGGACAACTTCTCTAGTTGTAGGACTTCCATTCAGCCAGATTTCAGGTGTTTCTGAATGATGGTTGTTCTGTAATTTTGATGTGGTTGTGAGTACCGGCATTTACCCACATTGCCATCTTTAATGTGATTATTGTTATGAATGTTTTTAAACCTACCATCTTGCTATTTGTATTTGCCTTCTATTAGGCCCATTTGTCCTTTATTAAAAATAATTCTTTTTTGTTGAAAGTATTACATATGACCCCCATTTTCCCCCATTGACCCCCTCTAGCCTCCCCTGCCCCCTCCCCCGCCCCAGGCCCTCATCGCCCCATTGTCTGTGGCTATGGTAGACCCATTTGTTCTTTATTCACTTTTTCTTCTTTTTCTACATTCTTTTGGATTGAATAATATTTATCATTGCATTTTATCTCTTAATGGCTTATTAGATATAATACTTTTTGTTTTTTTAGGGTTTATATACACCTTTAACTTATCACAGTCTATTTTGTATATAATATAAAAATTTAAACAATATCCTTCCATCCCTCCCAGCCTTGGTGCTACTAAAGAGATGTAAAAGGATGTAAAAGAAATAAGAAAAAAAGAAGTTATTATTTATCCATTTTTGGTGCTTTTCATTTCTTCGTGTAGATCCAGATTTTTATCAGGTATTATTATCCTTCTATCCATATTACTTCCTTTAACATTTCTTATGGTGTAGTTCTCCTAGTAATGGAGTCTTTCAGCTATTGTGTCAGAAAAAAAGTCTCTATTTCACCTCCACTTGTGAAAGATATTTCACTAGTATAGAATTTTAGGTTGGCAGCTGTTTTTTTCTTTCAGTACTTTAGTGACATTGCATCACTGCCTTTCTTGTACATTTTTGATAAGTCTCCTGTTATTTATTTATTTACATTTAATTACTGATAAAGTAGGATTTACATCTATAATTTTGCTGTTTTATATATCTTATATACCTGCTTTATTCCTCCATTACTGTGTTCTTTTTTATTAATTGAATATTATATAGTGTACCTGTGCTGGGGATCCCAATGACCACTCCCAGGACTCAATAAGATTCAGAATTCATTATATTTATGGTTATGATTTATTATAGCAAAATGATACAAAGAAAAATCAGCAAAGGGAATTAGGTGCATGCTGCAAAATCTGGAGAAAACCAGGTTCAAGCTTCCAGTGTCCTCTTCCAGTGGATCTGCACAGGATATACTTAATTCTTGTATTTACAAAGTGTAGCAATAGGTGTGAAGTATAGTCTGTCAGGGAAGTTCACTTGAGCATAAGATTCCAGAGTTTTTATTGGGGCTTGGTAACATAGGCATACTGCCTGTATGATAGAGCACAGTTATCAACTGTCCTCATCCATAGGTGCACGATTTTTGTCCAGTTTCTTCCCGCATCTCCCATTCCCCTTTCCCCCCCAAGAATAGTCAGTCCATTCCCTTTCTATGTCCCTGATTCATTATAATCACCAGTTCATTCTGTACATCAGATTATTTATTCACTTGGTTCTTAGATTCACTTGTTGATAGATGCATGTTTGTTGTTCACAATTTGTATCTTTACCTTTTTCTTCTTCCTCTTCTTAAAGGATACCTTTCAGCATTTCGTATAATACTGGTTTAGTGGTGATGAACTCCTTTAGCTTTTCCTTATCTGTGAAGCTCTTTATCTGACCTTCAATTCTGAATGATAGCTTTGCTGGATAAAGTAATCTTGGTTGTAGGTTCTTGGTATTCATCACTTTGAATATTTCTTGCCATTCCCTTCTGGCCTGCCAAGTTTCTGTTGAGAAATCAGCTGACAGTCGTATGGGTATTCCCTTGTAGGTAATTGAGTCTCTTTCTCTTGCTGCTTTTAAGATTCTCTCTTTGTCTTTTGCTCTTGGCATTTTAATTATGATGTGTCTTGGTGTGGTCCTCTTTGGATTCCTTTTGTTTGGGGTTCTCTGCGCTTCTTGGACCTGTAAGTCCATTTCTTTCACCAGGTGGGGGAAGTTTTCTGCCATTATTTCTTCAAATAGGTTTTCAATATCTTGCTGTCTCTCATCTTCTGGCACCCCTATTATTCTGATGTTGGTACGCTTGAAGCTGTCCCAGAGGCTCCTTACACTATCTTCGTATTTTCGGATTCTTTTTTCATTTTGCTTTTCCGGTTGGGTGTTTTTTGCTTCTTCGCATTTCAAATCTTTGACTTGATTCTTGCGCTCCTCTGGTCTGCTATTGGGTGTCTGTATAATATTCTTTATTTCAGTCCGTGTATGCTTAATTTCTAGTTGGTTCTTTATCATAGCATCGAGGGTCTCATTAGTTTTCGTGACTCTCTCCTCAAGTTTATTGACAGCTTCTAGCACATTTTTGCAAGCCCTCAAAATTGCGATTTTTAGCTCTATATCCTCCATTTCTGTCATGTTTTTTTGTCTCCGCATTTTTTATGCTTTCTTGGTGCACCCCCTAGTGGTCTTTGTGCGCAGTCTTGTTCTAGTTGAGCCTTGATTGTTGTAGTTAATACTAGAGGGATTTGACCACCAGGCCGACTGGCTGTGTGAATCAGCTGTGTCTGCCGCGGAAAACTTCTGTCCTCTGGGGAGGTGCTAATCTAGCCTTTGCCTGAGGCGATCTGGCAAATGGCTCTGCGCAGGGCTTGGGCGGGGCGGGCTCAACAGGGCGGGCGGGCGGAGGGAGCGGTTATGGCCCCTCTCAGTCCCGTTCCCAGAGGCTCTGCTTCTCAGAACCCCCGGAACCGCTGCAAACCTCGGAGGGAAAGCTGCCTTCCAACTGATGCCAGACACTCCCGCTTCTCCCGTTTGGGTCCGAGTCCCCAGCGATTCGCCCGTATCTGGAGCTCAGAGTCTGAGACTCCCCCCTGACCGAAAACGACAACCGCGCTCTCAGCCACCAGCCCGCTTTGCGCGCGCACCTCCGCACCTGAGTATTTTCCACACTGCGCCTCCTCTGAGCCTCGGTATGCTGTTGTCTTTCCTTCTAGTTGAAGAGTGTCTCCTCAGCCAGCCTTCCTGTGGTTCTGGGTGATGTCCGTTCCGTCTTTTAGTTGTATTTTTGAAGTGGTTGTTTGCGGCAGCAGTCTCCGGTGTTTACCTATGCCGCCATCTTGGTCTCTCCTCCAAAACAGACCACCTTAAGGAAAGCAAATGATCACCATAAATCTAATTATTTACATAGACTATCTACATATTGGTCCAGTGTGGTTCAAAGAAGCTCCAAGTGTGCAAAAAAATCTTTTATGAGTTAAAACATTCTAAGACCTCAATGTCCAGCATTTAGATAAGGGCCATTGATGAAAACAGACTCTTCTGGGAATGTGCAAGGTTTGAGCAACTTACACTTGCTAATTCAACTATTTCCTGTACATTTCACCTGTCTGGCCCTTGTCCCAGGCTCTCTGACATGAAAACAATTGTATTTTTCTGAGCACCTACATTTAGTATAGGATTTATATAGCAAAATAGTAATAATATCAACATGAGTATATCCAGCATTTGGAGGAGTCAGTGCTACATAGGGATAGACATGAAGTAGCAATTAATACATACTATATTGTCATTATGTTTATCTCCACATTTTTGTGTTAATTTACACCTCATCTACAGTTGTTTGTGCTTTATGATAAAATTCGGTAGAACTACAATAGGTTCCCCTTATCTATAGTGGATACTTTCCAAAACTCCCAGTGCATGCCTGAAATCACCGATAGCACCATATGCTTTTCATACATACCTATGATAAATTTAATTTATAAATTAGGAACAGTAAGAGATTAACAATAACTAATAAAATATAACAATTATAGCAATATAATGTAATAAAAGTTATGTCAATGTAGTTTCTCCTAAATATCTTTTTGTACTGTATTCACCCTTCTTATGATGTGAAATGATAAAATGCCTACGTGATGAGTTAAATTGAGGTGAATGATGTAGACACTGTGTTGTAATGTTAGGCTACTATTGTCCTGATGATATGTAAGGAGATTCATCTGTTTGAGTGATCCTGGATCACTGTGCCATGACATTGATGCATATCAGAAGCAGATGATGTCAATGGTTGGGAATCTCCAATTTTTGAAGTTTTTTTTCCTGAAACCTTTTGAAGAACATTGCAATCTGAAATTGTTGTCTTTTTATTTTAACTCATGGAAGTGTTGCTGTCCAGGTAATCCTTTGGTGATCATGTGGGTGACTTTAATCTGAGTTCTATCTGAAGGTCATATTCCTTAATTTTGTCCTTTAATACCTGCAATTAGAAACACTTCAACAAATGCTGGTAATGTCCACATTGCTGGTTCTGTTTCAGCTTCTTCATTTTCCTCTTCCTCTGTAGACAACTCAACAAATTCTTCCAAATCCTCATTTGTTAACACTTGATGGCCTTCAATATGTTCTCTAACTTCATAAAACATGTCAGCAAATTTTTCTCCATCAACTTGTCTTGCTGTGTGAATGATTTTTTCTCACTTTGCCATCAATCCCTGGAAGCCTTTATTTATTTATTTTTAAATTTTTTTGTTGAAAGTGTTACATATGTCCCCTTCCCCCATCCCCATTCACAACTTCAGTCCATAAGTTCTTCCAGCAGGCATTTACAGTTTTCCACTTTAGCTCCTTCATTGCAGCTTTGGTGAATGTTACTGCATCAGCATTAGTGAATGAATTCTTGCACTGCATTATGTCCAGATTAAGGTATCCATCAATTACTGATTGAATGCAATCAAATATCAGGTGTGTGTTTATGGCCTTGACAAACAATGATGCCCTGGTTAAAGGGGCTCAAGCAATGAGGTTGTATTTAGAGGTAAAAATAAAACTTTGACATTTTCCTTTTCATAAAAAACAGATTCAGGATGATCAGGTGAATTGTCTGCTATTAATAGGACTCTCTTACAAGTGTTTTATTTGTTGTTGTTGTTGTTGTTGTTGTTGTTGTTTGTTTTACTGCTATTCCATGAAATCTTGGTGGAACTATTCCATAAACAAGATAGCTGTCACTCATGCTTTCTGATTATGTTGCTAGAACATGGGCAGATAATTTTTGGTTTTGTTTGTGAAAGCGTATGTGTTGTTTGTGTGTTATGCGTGGCTTTATTATATGCCCTGCAGTGTTGCCACATAGTACAAGAATTAATCTATCCTTCCTTATTTTTCCCCATACAGAATAATGACTTTAGTGATTGTTGGCATTAATTCCAAGCCCCAATGTACATGAAGTTTGCAGGATTACTTGCTGAATCCGTGTGAGTTACAGGAACAGAGTAAACAGAACTCTGCTTCCTAATCCCCATCAGAAGCACTCATGCTCTTTTACTCTACCAGGCTGTGCTCATAACCATTTTGTTTGACAGTCTTCACATGAGAGGGGCGGAGGTGGATGGTCCGATATACCTCATCGTGATGCACCCAATATTCCAGCCTCAACTCAAGCAGAAGCAAGAATACTGGTATAGCCCATAAAAAAGCAAGGGTATTTTGAAATGAGACAGACACTCTATAACTTCCAAGTGTCTGATTTTTGTAAGGAACAATTATCGTACTTTTTTCCTGTTGTCGTGTTCTCATTATTAGGTAGTGAGACAAGCAATTTACTTCTCACAAATAAAGTGCGAGAATTTGGAACAGTCAAAAGGAGCAGTCTGACTGTTCTTTCATGTTTTATGTCCTGGTGCCTCCTTTGCATTTTTATGAATGCAGGTTCTCTTGAGAATCTTCCAGATGAGCCAAGTTTTATCATGATTGAAGACTTGCTTTGAATGGTATCTTTTCTCCTTAATCAACTTATTAAACTTTGTAATAATGGTGGCAGCGGCTTCCTTATGGGCAGATGCAACCTCTCCAGTATTTTTTTTTATTTCAGTCCAAATCTATTCCTGAATCTATATAACCATTCCCTACAGTAAATGGCTTGATGTCACTCATTTCAGGGGATCCCTTGCTGAAGTCTTCATAATAAATACCCTCAGTACTTTTTGACACAACACATTGTCATTAATTGGAACATGGTTTCTGGTCACGTCTTCCACTCACAAATTTGATGCCTTTTTTCATCTTAATGAAGTACATATGTATCATGGACATAACTTTTGCAGTTTGAGGTGTGACAGAAAAAGTAGCACAAATCTCTTTTTCCTTCTTTACAATTTCATGGATAGAAGATTTGTTCTTATAGATCTTTGCAACCTCATCATACAGCTTTTTTCATTGAACTTTAAATTTTTACTTAAAGGAAGCACTTCGTGGCTTCTCTTTTGCATATCTGAATTGCCAACAGCACTTCTCTAGCACTTTGGGGTTGATATTAAATAAGGTTGACTTCAACATAAGCCCTGCAATACCACAACAATATGATAACTGAGATGGCTACTAAGTGACTAATGTACAGGTAATGTATACTGCATAGATACATTAGACAAAGGGATGCTTTACATTCTGAGCAGGATGGCATGATTTTATTACACTACTTAAAATGGCTTATAACCTAAAACTCATTAATTGTTTATTTTTGGAATTTTCCATTTAATAATTTTGGATGGCAGTTGATTGTGGGTAACTGAAACCATTGAAAGCAAAACGATGGATAAGAGGTGAGACTACTCTATTTAGCATATTAACTAACTGATATTAACTAGATCTGATTCCTCCTAATACCAATCATTTTCCATTGATATCATAACCTGAGGAGGCTTTAATTCAATTTCCTAATATGTATAGTTATCAATATCTATATTATAGGATTTATTTATTTATGTAAGGTAATTTAATCTTATCAGCAATGCCAATATTATTGCACCATATCACACTATAGTTATAGTACAGTTCTGTTTTATTCCACAAGTCAGTAAGAATTAGAGAGATTGTTTTAATGGGTACAACCTTTATTTTATGTTATTTTTTAAATTAAATTTTATTGGGATGACATTGGTCAACATGAACATATAGATTTTATGTGTGGATTTCTAAGTTACAAAATCTGTATATAGCACCATATGCCCACCACCCAAAGTCAAATCATCTTCTGACACCTCATATTAGGACCCCTCCTCCCCCACCCCCTCCCTCTGGCAACCACCACACTGCTGTTTGTGTTCAAGAGTTTCAGTTTTTTATCCCACATGACTGAAATCATATGATTCTTAGCTTTTTCTGTCTTATTTCACTTAGCATATGTTCTCAAGGTCCATCCATGTTGTTGCAAATGGTGCTATTTCATCCTTTCTTATGGCTGAGTAGTATTCTATTGTGTATATGTACCACATCTTCTTTATCCAATCTTCTATTGCAGGACACGTTGGTTGTTTCCATGTCTTGGCCACCTTGAATAATGAACATAGGGGTGCATATATCTTTGTGTATAAATGATTTTGAGTTTTTCGGGTATATACCCAGGAGTGGGGTTGCTGGGTCAAATGGTAGCTCTATTCTTAATTTTTTGAGGAATCGCCAGACTGCTTTCCATACTGGTTGTACCAGTCTACATTCACACCAGCAGTGAATGAGGGTTCCCTTTTTCCTATAACCTCTCCAACACTTGTTGCTTGTCTTGTTGATAATGACCACTCTAACAGGTATAAGGTGGTATCTCATTGTAGTTTTAATTTGCATTTCCCTAATTGCCAGTGAGGTTGAACATCTTTTCATATATCTATTGGATGTTTATAAGTCTTCTTGGGATAGGTTATTTTCAGTTCCTCTGCCCACTTTTTGATTGGATTGTTTGTTTGGTGTTGATTTTACGAGTTCTTTATATATTTTGGAAATTAAACCTTTGTCGGAGCTACTGTTTGCAAATATCCCCATCTGGTTGGCTGCCTGTTTGCTTTGTTGTCTGTTTCTTTGGCTTTGCAGAAACTTCAGTTTGATATAGTCCATTCATTTATGTTTGCCTTTACCTCTCTTGCCTTTGGGGTCAAGTTCATAAAATGTTCTCTACCACTCATGTCCATAAGCTTGGTACCAATATTTGTTCTTTATCACCAAGGTTCATAAGTTTGGTACCTATATTTTTTTTCTATGTGACTTATAGTTTGGGTCTTATGTTTAAGTCTTTGATCCATTTTGAATTAATTTTTGTACATGGGGACAAACTGCAACCCAGTTTCATTCATTTGCATGTGGCTTTCCAGTTTTTCCAGCACCATTTATTGAAGAGACTATCTTTACTCCAATGTGCATTTCTGGCTGCTTTGTTGAATATTATCTGTCCATATACGTGTGGTTTTCTAGCTGGGCTCTCTATTCTATTCCATTGATCTGTGTATCTGTTTCTCTGCCAATACCATGCTGTTTTGATTATTGTAGCTCTGTAGTATATTCTGAAGTCAGGTAGTGTGATACCTCCAGCATTGTTCTTTTTTTTCAGGATTGCTTTGGCTATTCTGGATCTTTTGTGGTTCCATACAAATCTGATGATGTCTTATTCTATTTGTTTAAAATTTAACATTGGGATTTTAATGGGGATTACATAGAATCTGTACATTGGGTAATATGGCCATTGTAACTATGTTGCTTCTTCCAATCCATGAACATGGAATATTTTTCCATTTTGTTGTGTCTTTTTCAATCTCTCCTTTTTTAAATTTTTATTTTTTTAATTGATTTCAGAGAGGTAAGGAGAGGGAGAAAGAGAGAGAAACATCAATAATGAGAGAGAATCATTGATCAGCTGCCTCCTGCACACCCCCCACTGGGGATTGAGCTCACTACCCGGGCGTGGGCCCTTGACTGCATTGAACCTGGGACCCTTCAGTCCGCAGGCCAATGCTCTCTCCACTGAGCCAAACCAGCTAGGGCTAAATTCTTTATTGTTGAAAGTATTACATATATCCCCCTTTTCCCCTATTGACCTCTCCCAGCCCGACCCCGTCGCCCAGCCCAGGCCTTCACGGCCCCCCCCTACTGTCTGTGTCCATTGGTTATGCTTATATGCATACAAGTTCTTTGGTTGATCTCTTACCTTCCCCCGCTCCTGCCCATCTCCCCTTTATCCCTCTGAGATTTGTAATAATACTTTGTAATTTTCAGTATATAGGTCTTTCTCATTCTTTGTTAAGTTTATTCCTAGGTATTTTATTCTTTTGGTTGCTACTGCAAAAGGAATTGTTTTTTCCATTTTTTTTTTCTGAAGTTTTGTTGTTGGTATTCAGGAAGAGGCAATGGATTTTTGCACATTGATTTTATATCCTGCAACTTGAGTGTATTTGTTTATTGTTTCCAGTAGTTTTTTGGTAGAGTCTTTAGGGTTTTTCTACATACAGCATCATGTCATCCGCAAAAAGTGACAGTTTGACTTTTTCTTTCCCTATTTTGATACCTTTTATTTCTTTCTCTTGCCTTATTGCTTGGGCTAGGACTTCCAGTACTAGCCTATATAATGAAGAGGTAATATGCAAATTAACCCCCATGCCCTCACAAGATGGCTGCCTATGACCAGGCTGGCAGGGGGTTAGTGAGGGATGACCAAACGACTGAACAAGCAGGCTGCATGGGGCGACCAGGCTGGCAGGGGGGTTAGTAAGGGGTGGCCCAGCTGGCAGGGGGGTCGTGAGGGGTGACCAGGCCGGCAAGGGGGCAGTTGGGGGTGACCAGGCCGGCAGAGGGGGGCAGCAGG
>NW_005355759.1:202953-210534 GCF_000412655.1 Myotis brandtii | reverse complement strand
GGCCTGCCCTCTGCCACCCGGGAGCGGGCCTAAGCCAGCAGGTCGTTATCTCCCGAGGGATCCCAGACTGTGAGAGGGCACAAGTGGGGCTGAGGGACACCCCCCCCCTGCCCTTGCACAAATTTTTGTGCACCGGGCCTCTAGTCTATAGTAATAAACGCCTAATATGCTAATTAGACTGGATAGCCAAATGACCTTCCAGATGACCTTCTGGATGAAGCAGGGGCTGTGAGGGCACAGGCAAGCTGCCACGGCTGTGAGGGCCAAGCCCCTTGCATGAATTCCATGCACCAGGCCTCTAGTGTTGAATAAGAGTGATGATAATGGTCATCCTTCTCATCTTCCTGATCTTAGGGAAAAGCTTTCAGTTTTTCACCATTGAGTATGATATTGACTGATGGTTTATCATATATTAGAGGCCCGATGCACGAAATTCATGCAAGGGCCTTGGCCCTGGCCCCCATCTGCTGCCACCGCAGCCTGTACCCGCCGCTGCCGCCACCAGGGACCTCTGCTGCCTCTGCCTCAGCACCCCCGCTTGCTGCAGCTTTGTTTGGAAGGAAGGCCATCCGGTCTAATTAGCATATTATGCTTTTATTATTATAGATGGCCTTTATTATGTTGAGGTACTTTCCTTCTATTCCTATTTTATTGAGTATTTTAATCATAATTGAATGTAGTAACTTATCAAATGCTTTTTCTGCATTTATTAACAAAATCATATTATTTTTATTTTTTCTTTTGTTAATGTGGTGTATTACGTTGATTGATTTGCTAATGTTGAACTATCCCTACTTCCTGGAATGAATCCCACTTGATCATGATGTATTATTTTTTGGATGTACTGTTGTATTCGATTATCTAGTATTTTGTTTAGGATTTTTGCATCTGTATTCATCAGGGTATTGGTCTGTAGTTTTCTTTTTTGTGTATTATCTTTGCCAGGTTTTGGTATCAGGGTTATATTGGCCATGTAGAATGTGTTAGGAAGTATTGCCTGTTCTTCAATTTTTTGGAAGATTTTGAAAAGAGTAGGTGTTAATTCTTCCTTGAACATTTGGTAGAATTCATCTGGTCCTGGACTTTTTTTTGCGGGGTTTTTGATGGTTGTTTCAATTTCCTCACTGCTGATCGGTCTATTTAGACTTTGCAGTTCTTCATGGTTTAGTCTAGGAAGGTTATATATTTCTAGGAACTTATCCATTTCTTCTAGGTTATTGAATTTGGTGGCATAAAGTATTTCATAGTATTCTGGTATGATCCTTTGTATATCTGTGATGTCTGTGGTGGTTTCTCCTCTCTCATTTGTGATTTTGTTTATATGGATCTTTTCCTTTTTTCCCTTAATGAGTCTTTCCAGGGGCTTGTCAATTTTTATTAATCTTTTCAGCTCTTTGTTTTATTGATTTTTCGGTATAGTCTTTTCTCTATTTTATTTAATTCTGCTCTAATTTTTGTTATTTCCTTTCTTCTACTAAGTTTGGGTTGCTTTTGTTCTTTTTCTAGTATTTTAAGATGTGATGTTAAGTTGTTTACTTGGGATTTCTCTTGTTTCTTGAGATAGGCCTATAATGATATAAACCTCCCTATTATTACTGCTTTCACTGCATCCCAGAGCTTTTGATATGTTGTGTTATCATTCTCATTTGTCTCTATACATCTTTGATCTCATCTTTTATTTCTTTTCACCCAGTCGTTTTTTAGTAGTATGTTGTTTAATCTCCACATATTTGTGGGTTGTTGTTTTTTTTTACTTCCTTTCTGCAGTTGATTTCTAATTTCAAGGCATCGTGGTCAGAAAATATGCTTGGTATAATTTCAATCTTTTTGAATTTGTTGATGCTAGTTCTGTGACCCAACATATGGTGTATCCTTGAGAATCTTTCATATGCACTGGAGAAGAATATATAATCTGATGATCTGGGATGAAATGTTCTGTAAATGTCAAGTATATCTATTTGGTCTCATGTTTCATTTAAGACTGATATTTATTTATTGATTTTTTGTCTGGTTGATCTGTCTAGAGCTGTTAATGGAGTATTAAAGTCTTCAACTATAATTGTGTTTTGATCTGTTTCTCCCTTTAATATATTTTGGTGCTCCCTAGTTGGGCACACATATATTAAGAAGTGTTATGTTTTCTTGATGTAGTTTTCCCTTTATCACTATAAAGTGTCCATCTTTGTCACTTGTTATCATGAGATCTATTTTATCAGATATAAGTATGACTGCACCTGCTTTTTTTGGATGTTATTTGCTTGGATAATCATTTTCCACCCTTTTACTTTGAATTTACATTTCTCTTTGCTATTTAGATGTGTCTCTCTCTTTTAAAAAATATTTTTATTGATTTCAGAGATCAAGGGAGAGGGAGAGAGATATAGAAACACCAGTGATGAGAGAGAATCACTGATTAGCTGCCTTCTGCATGCCCCCTACTGGGGATCGAGCCCACAACCCGGGCATGTGCCTCGACTGAAATTGAACCTGGGACCCTTCAGTCTGCCGGCTGGCTCACTGTACACTGAGTCAAACCAGCTAGGGCTAGATGTGTCTCTTGTAGGCAGCGTATGGTTGGGTTTTGTTTTTTGATCCACTCTGCTACTCTGTGCCTCTTTACTGGTGAATTTAAACTATTTACATTTAGGGTAATTATTGATGTATGAGGATTTCCAGTAGCCATTTTATATTTTGTTTTCCGGTAACCTTGTGCCTCCATTGGTTCTTTTCGTTAATGCTTTTGTCTGTTGTTTTTGTTTGGTGGTATTCCATACATCTTTTCCTCTGTTTTTATGCTATATGTCCTATTTTGGGGATATTTGTGTGTGGTTGCCATTAGGTTTATAAAAAGTAAAGTTGCATATATACCATAGATTTTTCTTTACCTTTTGAGTGAATCTGATCTTCATCATCATTGCCAGTTCATACCATTTCCCCTTCTCCTTATTTTTGTTTTCACAAATTATCTCTATTTATGTTGCAAGTATTTTGGTGATTCTACCCATACTGTTGTGACCTTATGTTTTTTGTTTCAGGTATAGAATAAATCCTTTGAGTATTTTCTGCAATGGATGTTTTTTTAGTGACAAAATCCCTCAGCTTCTGTACGTCTGTGAATGTATTTATTTCCCCTTCATATTTAAAGGATAATTTTGCTGGATATATTATGTGTAGCTGGTAATTTTTCTCTTTTTGACATTTGAATATTTGCTTTCACTGTCTTCTTGCTTATAGAGTTTCTGCTGAGAAGTCAGATAAAATTCTAATGGGTTTTCCTTTGTAGGTCACTTCTTTTTTTCCCCTGGATCCTGTAAAGATGTCTTCTTTGTCATTAATTTTTGACAGCTTCATTACCCAGTGCCTTGGAGAGTGTCTCTTTGAATTGAGGTAACTTGGTGTTCTGTTTGCTTCTTGGATTTGAGGATCTAGTTATTTCCATAGATTTGGGAAATTCTTATCCACTATTTGTTTTAATAGACTCTCCATTCCATACTCCCTCTCTTCCTCCTCCACTGTGCCTATGATTCTGGTGTTACTTTTTTTTATGGAATCAGAGTGGTCTTGTAGAGCTCTTTCATATTTCTTTATTCACAGGTCTCTCTCTGCTTCCTTCTGCATCATTTCTTGATCCTTATCTTCGATATCACCAGTTCTTTCTTCTAAGTGGTTGGTTCTGTTTTCTATGCTCAGCAGCTCATTAATTGCATGCTTCATTTCCAGGAGTTCTGATTGATTCTTTTTTAAAATTTCAATTTCCTTGGAGAAATAATCATTTTGTTCATTGATATTTTTTTTTGAGTGCACTGAATTGCCTGTCAGTTTTTTCTCGCATCTCATTGAGTATTTTCAGAACTGCAATAATGAAATCTCTGTCATTCATATCATATAATTCCATGTGTTTCAGCCAATTTTCTGGGGATTTTTCATTTTCTTTCTGGTCATTGTTGTTGCTGTGGTTGTTCATGGTGTTTGCTGTTCTCATTTGTTTTCCCATTTATCTCTTAGCAGGTCTTTCCATTCTGTTCTAGTAGATGGTGCTGAATGGCACAATTTTTGCTCTCTGTGGCCTCTCAGTTTTTAGCCTCTGCAGATTCAATAGGATTGTACCACCTCTGTTGCTTGGGGGTGAGATTTGGTTTTCCCTCACTGTAATGGCTATCCCTGACCTACACAGGTCCAGCCCAAGCAACCCTACTGGGGTTCAGTCACAGAGGGAAACTGTGTTTCTACTGCAACAGCTCTTGGTTTATAGACAATACACTCCTGGCACCAACTCCAAGGGCAACATGAAGCAAGTTTTGGGAGTCTAATCAGTGGCAGGGCTCTGTGATTTATTTCTTTTTATGAATCACCACCACCAGGCCTAGCAGTGGGGAGCAACTCTGTAGGGTGGGTGTCTGCTGACTCACTTTTTGCTCCTGCCACTCACCCGTGTGACTCAGACCCTGTTCACAGCATGCCCCATGGTTCAGACACTGTCCTTTCTGTTTGTGTGCACAACCAGGTAACTCTGCAACTCTGACAGACAATGTCCTCTCCTGCAGCTGGCAGCTCACTGCTTGCCACTAGGCACTCTCCTGGATGCTCCCCCCCCCCTCAGCTCTCTGTTCCTCCTGACTGGCTGAGGGAAGTGCCTGCTACTGTTGCTGTGAGTTCCCAGCTGCACTGCAGACACACCTCACTGTAGCTCTTTCACGCTTCCCTCCCTTCTTCTCTCCCTACTTATTCCAAGAAACCCACCTTAGTTGTTTCAGTGTGCAAGTCCCTCAGGCGTGCATCTGTTTACCAGGGAATTCTTTGTTGAATTATAGGTGGTTACTTGTTGAAATTTCTGGGGGAGAGGAAGAATGCACCCTTATACCACCATTCTTCTGATGTCACTCCAAGAGATATTCATTATATCTTCCCAATGTAATTGACCTTTGCCCATATCTATAATAATAAAAGTGTAATTTGCTAATTAGACCAGACAGTTGGACATCATTCCAGACATCCTTTTGGATGACCTTCCGGACGAAGCCGTGGCGGCGGGGGCCGAGGCAGAGGTGGTTAGGGGTGATCAGGCAAGCAGGCAGAGGGGTTAGGGGCGATCAGGCAGGCAGGCCAGTGGTTAGGGGTGATCAGATAGGCAGGTGAGCAGTTAGGGCCAATCAGGCAGGCAGAGAGAGTGGTTAAGGGTGATCAGGCAGACGAGCAGTTAGGGTTGATGAGGCAGGCAGGGAGAGTGGTTAGGGGTGGTCAGGCAGGCAGGCAGGTGAGTGGTTAGGAGCCAGCAGTCCTGGATTGTGAGAGGCATGTCCGACTGCCAGTTTAGGCACGATCCCGCAGGGATTCCTGTGGGGTCGGGCCTAAACCGGCAGTCAGACATCACCTGAGGGGTCCCGGATTGTGAGAGGGTGCAGGCCTGGCTGAGCTACCCTGTCCCTGTGCACAAATTTCATGCACCAGGCCTCTAGTATCAGATATTATTATAGAAAGGTATCACAGTTTGCCCAGATTTGGTTATTTCTAGGTTCTAAATCACATGTTATATTAGTTTGCTAAGGCTGTCATGACAAAATACCACAGACTGAGTGGCTTAAGCAACATAAATTTATTTTCTCACAGTTCTGGAGGCTGGAAGACCAAGATCAAGGAGTTGGCAGGTTTAGTTTCTTCTGAGGACTCTTCTCCTTGGCTTGCAGATGGCTACCTACTTGCTGTGTTCTCACATGTCTTCCCTTTGTTTTCACACATCCCTGTGTCCCCTTGTGTGTCCAACTTTTCTCTTCTTATAAGGATACCAGTCAGATTAGATTATGGTCCACCCTTATAGCCTCATTTTAACTTAATCACCTCTTTAAAGACCCTATTGCCAATACAATCACATTCTGAGGTGCTGGGAGTTACTACTTTGACATATGAATTTTGTGCATACACAATGCAATCCATAACATGAGGACAAAGTTAGACCAGTCACCTTGTATCAGTTCACATGATTTCACTGAGACTGTTTCCATTGTATGCTATTGTGTAGCAGGGCCCATCTCTCCTATGGCAAGTACAAGAGTGTAACTCAGAATTATTCCTATTCCTGCTAACTGCACTATAAAATATATCTTACTTTGATCCATTATTAGGATGAAGGCAGGCAGAGTGCATCAATGTAAATTACTCTTGTCCCCAGAAAACTTCCGTAAGTTTATAGGTCCATAAGTTTTCCAGAAGAGTGCCCTAGTATGAAGAGTCATTGCTGCACTGCTAGCTCAGGATTAATGTTTTAATCCTACCAGACCTGAGGCCCTGAACCTAACTGTCCCCTATACCTGGGCTCCTGAGCATTAAAGAGAAAAAACCAACATGATATAGAAAAAATGTTAGTTACATGCAAACAAGTGGTTAGAATGAGATGGAACTTGGAGACATTGTAGAAAATAGGTCTACCTTTCATCTAGCGCCAATATTCCACCTTTGTGTGGAAATTACTGAAAAATCGGTACAACGGTCTGGTAAGGTTAAGGTAGTCAGGAGACCCTGTTGGATCAAGGTATAAGCCCATTCCCAGGACTAAATCCTAATATTTTCCAGAATTATTCATTGAATATGCCTTATCCAGTTCACAAAAGCTTCATCATCTTTCTAGTCTCATTTCTATCATTTTCCTTTCCTCTAGAAGAGGATTGCTTCTAAGTGGTCTATTCTCTCTAACACAACTTTTATTTCCCTTAATGCCACTCATTAAAACTGAATTTGGTTTATCCTTTGATGTTTAAACTGGTACCTATTTCTCCTACAGCTATTTTCTGTCTCGTGGATCAATGTTTAATCCATCAGGCATGTTGTTGCCATTGCATACTAATTGGCTGAGTGAAATTAGTATACATGTTTTGTACCCCAAAATATTGGGTTCCTGAAACTAAGGTTATAAGAGTAGTAGTCACATCTAGATGTAATTTACTCTGAGTATGTCATAAAGGTCTCCCATAGCATTTCTTGTCTCAAGGTAGAATCATTTCTTGTGAGGATTTGAGCCCACTGTCTGATTCCTATTACCTTATTCCTGTCAGAAATGCGTTGTTTCTGTTTTATTGAATAGCTTTACACCTACAGAAACAAGGATAATGATTATTTATATACAGCACACTTTGGCACCATAGGCATGTAGCTGCTATATTCTGTCCATAATAGCCAGGAGCCTTTCTAAATATTTAGAGATCAAAGTTTAAAGTTACACAGTGATGAAACTGCTAGGAGTTGTATACTGCATGGTTTGAGCTTTTGGTAGAGAGTAATTCCTAGAAATTTCTTACCAAATAATATATTATGGTAGATACTAGAGGCCTGGTGCAGGAAATTTGTGCACAGGGGGGGTAGGGGTCCCCTAAGCCTAGCCTGCACCCTCTCCAATTGGGGACCCCTCGGGGGATGTCCAACTGCCAGTTTAGGGATTGGGCCTAAACCAGCAGTCAGACATCCCTCTCACAATACGGGACCACTGGCTCCTAACTGCTCACCTGCCTGTCTGCCTGATTGCCCCCAAATGCCCCCCCTGCTGGCCTGGTTGCCCCCAACTGACCCCCCCACCAGCCTGGTCGCCCCTAA
>NW_005355759.1:197927-202895 GCF_000412655.1 Myotis brandtii | reverse complement strand
TGGTCGCCCCTAACTGCCCCCCGCCCCCGCTGGCCTGGTCACCCATTACTGTCCTCCCTGCTGGCCTGGTTGCCCCTACTTCCACCCCCTGTGGGCCTGGTCGCCTCATGCAGCCTGCTGCTCGGTCATTTGGTTGCCCCTCACTAACCCCCCTGCTGGCCTAGTCGGCCCACGCAGCCTGTTCAGTCATCCATTCGGTTGCGATGGTCACTTGGCTTTTATATATATAGATTACAGGCCCAGTGCACGAAATTCGTGCACTGGGGGTGTGTCCCTCAGCCCATCCTGCACCCTCTCCAATCTGGGACCCCTCGAGGGATGTCCGACATCCCTCTCACAATCCAGGACTGCTGGCTCCCAACCGCTCGCCTGCGTGCCTACCTGATTGCCCCTAACTGCTTCTGCCTGCCAGCCTGATCACCCCCTAACTGCTCCCCTGCCAGCCTGAACAATGCCTAACTGTTCCCCTGCTGGCCTGATTGCCCCAAACTGCCCTCCCCTGCAGGCCTGGTTGCCCCCAACTACCCTCCCCTGCTGGCCTGGTCCCCCACAACTGCTCTCCCCTGCAGGCCGTCACCCCCAACTGCCCTCCCCTGCAGGCCTGGTCCCCCACAACAGCTCTCCCCTGCAGGCCATCACCCTCAACTGCCCTCCCCTGCAGGCCTGTTCCCCCACAATGGCTCTCCCCTGCAGGCCGTCACCCCCAACTGTCCTCCCCTGCAGGCCTGGTCCCCCTAACTGCCCTCCCCTGCCAGCCATCTTGTGGTGGCCATCTTGTGTCCACATGGGGGTGGCCATCTTTGACCACATGGGGGCGGCCATCTTGTGTGTTGGAGTGATGGTCAATTTGCATACTGGCTGTGACTAATTAGCATATCCGGTCATGACTAATTAGCATATCCCTCTCTTATTATATAGGATAACTTGAAATTTAAAAATCAAATATATAAGCACATTACTAGAGTTCAATTTAGTCATCAACAGTTGATCCTGTTCATCATAGCCTATTACCAGAATATCTAAGGTTTTCAGGCTTCCATTTGACCTTGTCAAGGTACAAAAGTGGATGCAGTGTGAGCAAACATAGCTTCACCCTCTTGATCATCTGGTATAAGTATGCAGAGATAGTATTTTTCTCTACTTCTGAACCTCCCTTGAGGAACCAGTATAATGTTGGATGTCTCTCATTGCATAAGCCACTTATTTTTTTTACCTTTAACTATGATTTTCCCCTCTTTATATTTGTCATTAGTTTAACCAAAACATTTCTAACTTTGGAAGGAATGTCAGATTCAGCGACAGTGCTGGTTCAGATTGCTGGCAACAACAATAAGAGTCCAGCAAGTGATTTCCATTCAGTCCATTTCCATTCATATAGTGTAGGGTCCCACAAACAGAGTACTAGTAAATTATCTTGGCCACTAGACAGTACAGCTGCAATCATTGTCAATCCAAATTTTGCAATATGGGGTAAAAGTATAATCCATTTCAAAAGGCCCTTAGAAATTCTGACCTAAAGATTTAAAGGTATAATTATAGTGTGTGTGGTTTTTTTGTTTGGGTTTTTTTGCTTAGGAGTCATTCCTCGTTCTGGCAGGCACGGTTGTATTCCTGGTCCTGAAATCACTGCACCAAGTAGGAAAAAAAAAGTTGAGATGCTTTAGGAAAGCATTGTTTAGTTGTACAGTTTCCTCTCGACCCTCACCTTTCTAGATCCCCTATGAAAGTAAAGGGCTCTTACTAGTAGGGACCAGTCTTTGTTCGCCCTCATGTTGAATGTAAGCACACATTCATAAAGGTATAAAAGCAATTATGCCTTTGTCTCTTGCTAATTTTTTATTGAGACATAATTTACATACCATAAAAATAATCCTTTAAAAAGTATTCAAATTAATAATTTTAGTGTCTTTACAAAATTGAGCAAGCTCCACAATTTAGTGCCAGAATATTTTTATCAATCCAATAAGAAACAATGTATTCATTAGTAGTCACACATCATTCTCCCTCCCGCAGTCCCTGGCAACCACTAATCTGTCTCTATGGATTTGCCTATTTTGAACAATTTGATGTAATGCAATTATATAATACTAGAGGCCCGGTGCACAAAATTCATGCACAAGGGGGTGTGTCCCTCATCCCAGATTGCACCCTCTCCAATCTGGGACATTTCTCTCACAATCCAGGACTGCTGGCTCCCAACTGCTCACCTGCCTGCCTGCCTGCCTGATTGCCCCTAACTGCTTCTGCCTGCCAGCCTGATCACCCCTAACCACTCCCCTGCCAGCCTGATCGATGCCTAACTGCTCCCCTGCTGGCCCAATTGCCCCTAACTGTCCTCCCCTGCAGGCCTAGTTGCCCCCAACTGCCATCCCCTGCTGGCCTGGTCACCCCTAACTGTCCTCCCCTGCAGGCCTGGTCATCTCCAACTGCCCTCCTCTGCTGGCTTGGTTGCCCCTAACTGCCCTCAATTTCAGGCCTGGTCCCTTCCAACTGCCCTCCCCTGCTGGCCATCTTGTTGCAGCCATCTTGTGTCCACATGGGGGCGGCCATCTCTGACCACATGTGGGCGGACATCTTGTGTTGGAGTGATGGTCAATTTGCATATTACTCTTTTATTAGATAGGATATGATCCATTTTCAGTTGATTTTTATGTATGCTGTAAGGTAGAGTTTGCCTTTATTCTTTTGCATGTGATTATCTAATTGTCTGAGCACCATTTGTTAAAAATACTGTTTATTACTCATTGAATTGTCTTAGTACTCCTGTGAAGAATCAATTGATTATAAATGTAAGAGTATATTTCTAGGGAGAGGGGAAAAGATGTCTGTAGTCTAAGGAAGTTCCATCTGCTTGCTCCCAACACCAGAACAGACTTGTGGCTAATCTGTAGAACATTCGACTTGAAAAACCAGCTGAAAAAACTAATTGGAAATATTGTGAGCATGGAGCATGAAGAAAGGACAGGAGAAGACGTGGAGTGGGTGAGCCAACTTGCCCAGCTTTGCAACATGATTTGGAAGCCAGAAGAATGGTGTGGCAGTACAGCTCCTGTCCCCTTGAAACAAAGGTCCCAGAAACATACAGAAATATCCAAACCAGAGTAACAAAGAAGGAAAGGGGAGCCCACATAGATTCAGACAGTGGGGATCAATGGTAATTCAGTCCAACGGGGGAACTCAGACCACCATATTGCAGGGAAAAAGTAAGTGTTGGGTTACAAAACCAACCTGGGACACTCACCTGGATTGGTGTCTGTGGGAGGGGCTGCTCAGCAGAACTCTGGTTCTGCAGAAGGGTCTGAGAGGACCACCCAGCAGTGAATCTGAGGGGTCAATTAGTCTCTGAAAGAGAGCAAGAGAGGGACCAATTAGAGTGTCCTGGGAAAGAGGCTCCATACTCCTCATTTCTAGAGAAGAGTAAGCGCCCTTCCCCCACCTGTGAAATGGCTCTGGGCTGAAAATCTGTGCCCTAGTGGCTGGTCCTTTCAGTATAGGGGACTTAGACATCTGGCCTGATGGGAGACTGGACAGTGAGAGCCAGCTGTGCTGAAAGATTAAAGAGCCAAGGGAGGCTGGGTTTATTTTTAATGCCCCAACTGCTAGAGGTGGCAACAAGGGGGTGCAGTGACCCAAGCAGAACTGAGGTTTTGGAAGCAGAGGAAGTGCCTCCCACCTTTCTGACAAGCTACGGGCACCACTCCCAATGGAAATCTTTTGAAACTAGACTCAGCAGGCCCAGAAAACCCACAGAGCCCAGTTCCATGCAGAAAGGGAAAGTAGCCCAGAACAAGTACATTCAAGGGGCAAGCTTGAAGCAGACCCAGCCTCTGAGCTAGGGAGACCCCACCCACTGGAATACTTGGGTACCTGACCTGCAGGGCTTCAGCCAGGCTGCCCAGGGCCATGCAGGGACAGTGAACTCACATTGGCCTGCACCAGAGAAGTGCCCAGGAGAACCAGGACCCACACACCCAGGGGCCAGATCCAACTGATTGAATCAAAATCCTATGAGCTCCACAAACAGCAAACCCAAAGTTATATATTTTTTCTTTTTTGTTTGTTTTTGTTTAATTTTTTCTTTCTCTCATCTCTTTTTTCCCATATTCTCTAATTACTATCTCTTTTTAGTCTATTTTTTCTTTCTCATTTTCCTTACTTTTTAACTTTTATTTTAAATTCAATTTTTTCTTTTTTTCCTCTTCTTTTCCCATTTTTTTTCCTATTCTATATTTTATTTTATTTGTTACTAGAGGCCTGGTGCACAAATTTGTGCATGGGTGGGGTCCCTCAGCCTGGCTGGCGATCAGGGCCAATATGGGGGGCCTGCCTACCAGGAGGAAGGACCATGGGATGTTGGCCCCAGCAGCAAGCTAACCAACAACTGATTCCACAAGGAATCAGGCTCCCTCCTCCTTCTTGTCTGGTTCTGGGGTGCAGGTGAACCAGATTCAGGGCTGTCAAGGCCCCAGCAGCAAGGTCTGGGTCAGTGTGCGTCATAGCTACCAGTCGGTCGTCTGGTCATTCTGTCGTAAGGGTTACTTAGGCTTTTATATATATAAACTAGAGGCCCTGTGCACAAAAATTTGTGCACTCGGGTGGGGGGATACCCTCAGCCCGGCCTATGCCCTCTTTCAGTCTGGGACACCTTGGAGGATGTCCACCTGCTGGCTTAGGCCCACTCCCTGGGGGATCAGGCCCAAGCTGGCAGTAAGACATCCCTCTGGCAGACCTCGGGGATGTCCACTTACCTGCAGGGAGCAGGCCTAAGCTGAAGTCAGACATCATTAGTGCTGCTGAGGAGGTGGGAGAGGCTCCCGTC
Organism: Myotis brandtii; assembly: GCF_000412655.1. Taxonomy (NCBI): domain Eukaryota; kingdom Metazoa; phylum Chordata; class Mammalia; order Chiroptera; family Vespertilionidae; genus Myotis; species Myotis brandtii. The sequence continues at coordinate 198,076 of NW_005355759.1, read as the reverse complement.
ACCACTGCTGTGCTGGCAGCCATCAGCCTGGCTTGTGGCTGAGCAGAGCTCCCCCTGTGGGAGCACACTGACCACCAGGGGGCAGCTCCTGCATTGAGCATCTGCCCCCTGGTGGTCAGTGTGTGTCATAGTGACCAGTCATTCCCAGT
>NW_005355759.1:196063-197477 GCF_000412655.1 Myotis brandtii | reverse complement strand
GTTGATGGCTGTTTTCAGGCTGGCCACACCCCCTTCAGGGTGGGGGGGTCCCCACTGGGGTGCCTGGCCAGTTTGGGTGAGGGGCTGAGGGCCGTTTTCAGGCTGGCCAAGCTCCCCGGCAACGGAAGCTCCCAGCCTCTCTTTTATTTCTTTTTTTTTTAAATCTGTGATTTATTTACCTTCTATAATTGAAACTTTGTAGCCTTGAGTGGAGTTCAGAGCCAGCCAGGGAGGGCGGGAAGCTTGGCTTCCTCCCTCGCCAGGGGCAAGCCAAGCCTCCTGCTAGCTCCAGCTCCGTGGCCACGGCCGGCAAGCAGGTATATCTGGGGTTTATTTATCTTCTATAATTGAAACTTTGTTGCCTTGAGTGGAGCTCAGAGCCGGCTGCGGCAGGTGGGAAGCTTGGCTTCCTCCATCACTGGAGCAACCAAGCCTCCTGCTTGCTCCAGCTCCGTGGCTGCTGGCCGCCATCTTAGTTGGGTTAATTTGCATATAGTCGCTCTGATTGGCTGGTGGGCGTGACTTAGGGCATAGCGAAGGTATGGTCAATTTGCATGTTTGTATTTTATTAGTGTAGATTATTACATTTTATTATTATTATTCCATTCATTATTTTCTATCTATCATGTTTTATACTTACCCTATTTCTGGTCTCTTCTTTCTTTGCTTTCATATTATCTTATTTATTTTACTTATTCGTTTTAGCCTCCTCTAATTCTTCTGGTCTCATGGCTCCTAGTATTTTTTTCTGTATGTCTGGTGTTTGTTTGTTTGTTTGTTTGTGTTTTAGTCTTTTTGTTGAGGCTATTGTTTTTATTATTGTTGGTGTTTTTTGTTTGTTTGCTTGCTTGTTTGTTTTTGTGTGGCTTGGATTTTCTTTCATTTTCTTCTCTTTTTCCCATATTCACTTCATACTATCTTTTATTTTACTCTAATATTTTTTCTTTCTCATTTTCTTTTAGTTAATTTTTATTTTTAATTCAAGTTTCTTCTTTTCTCATTTTTCTTTTTCTATTCTATATTTTCTTTTACTTAGTATTATTACTTTTAAAAATTATTATTATTATTTCACTAATTACTTTCAAACTTACCCTGTATTTGGTCTCTTCATTCTTTGCATTCATATACTGTTTTATTTATTTATTTTAATTTTATTGTTTCTGTAATTCTTCTGGTCTCATATGTTCTAGTATTACCTCCCCCCATGTGTGTGTGTGTGTGTGTGTGTGTGTGTGTGTGTTTCTTTGTGTTCTGGTCATCTTTTTGAGGCTGCTATTTTTATCATTGGGTGTTTTTTTAAAAATATATTTTATTGATTTTTTACAGAGAGGAAGAGAGAGGGATAGAGAGCTAGAAACATCGATGAGAGAGAAACATCGATCAGCTGCCTCCTGCACACTCCCTACTGGGTATG
>NW_005355759.1:192324-195263 GCF_000412655.1 Myotis brandtii | reverse complement strand
GAGAGATCAACCAAAGGACTTGTATGCATGCATATAAGCCTAACCAATGGACACAGACACCAGGAGAATGAGGGCATGAGTGGGGGGTGGGGGGCAATGGGGGCATAAGGGCACATATATAGTACCTTAATCAATAAAGAAAAAAAATAAGCATAGCACAAATAAACCTATTTTTCTTGTTCTCAAAAAAAAAAGACTGGGGACTGAGCCCACTCACAAATGGAACAAGAAAAATTAAGAACCAAATTAAACAGGAGAACCCACGGAACCCACACAGGGGTCATTTCTAGAGCACCCAGCTCAGAATATCAAGGAGACTACAACACTGGGTCCTAGAAGAAGGCCACCACACAAAGACTGAGGGGCATAGAAGTCTTTTTCGACACACAGACAAAAACACAAGAAATAGAAAAAATGGAGAAAAAAGAAACAGGCTCCAAATGAAAGAACAGGAGGAATCTCCAGAAAAAGAACTAACTGAAATGGAGGCAAGCAATTTACCACATATAGAAACCAAAGTAATGGTTATAAAATGCTCAAACAACTTATTGAGAAATAAAGCAACTTAATGAAAACTATAAGGAACTTAGTGGAAATTATATCAGCATTTAAACAATATAGAAACTATGAATAAGAACCAATAGGAAATGAAGAATTACATACCTAAAATAAAGAATACCCTGGAAAGAATCAACAGTAGATTAGCGGAAGATGAGGGCTGAATCATCAAATTAGAAGACAAGGTAGAAAAACAAACACCTAATCAGAGCAGCAATTAGAAAAACAATAAAAAATGAGGAGGATAAGGGAGCTTTGGGACAACATGAAACTTAACAACATCCACATAATAGGGGTAACCAAAGGAGAAGAATTTGAGCAAGGAATAGAAAATGTATTTGAAGAAATAATTATAGAAAACTTCCCTAACCCAGAGAAAGAAGTCATTCAAGTTTGAGAAACACAGACAGAGTAGTGCAGCCTCACCACCACCCAGACTGGCCTTGGTCACCACCCCAGATGATGCAGTGAGACACAGCATGCATGCCACCCTAGCCACGGGCTCCAGAACCCATGCAATGATTTGCAGAGTGCATGCCATACTGGTCAGAGTTGCACCACCTTGACTGCGGACTCTGGGACCCCCGAAACCTCAGCCACAGTGTCCAGCACCCCTGAAGTGAGTCGTAGAGTGCACCTCACCCTGGCCAGAATTGCCACACCTCAGTCGCAGGCTCTGGGACCCCTACAGTGAGTTGTAGGGTCCATGCCATTTGGCCTCAGGCTCTGAGGCCCACACAGTGATCCACAGAGTACACACCACCTCAGCCAGAGTCATGCCACCTCAGCCATAGTCTCCGGGACCTCCATAATGATTCACAGAGTGCATGCCACCTCAGCCAGAATTGGGCCACCTCGGCCACAGGCTCTGGGACCCCTGCCACCTTAGCTGTGAGCTCTGGGACCCCTTGCAATGACCTGTAGAGTGCACACCACCTTGGCTAGAGTCTCATCACCTTGGCCATAGTCTCTGGGACTGCCACACTGATTCTCAGTGTGCATGCCATCCCAGCCAGAGATGCGCCACACTAGACAGAGGTGGGCCACCTTGGCCACAGGCTCTGGGACCCCCGCAGTGATTTTCAAAGTGCACACCACCCGAGCCAGAGTCATGCCACCTCAGCCTCAGTCTTCAGGACCCCTGCCATCCCAGCCATTGGCTCTGGGACCCCTGCAGTATGCCTCAGAGTGCACACCACCCCTGTCACATGCTCCAGTAGCCCTGCAATGAGTTGTAGAGTGCCCACCACTCAGGCCAGAGTGCCACTACCTCAGACGTGGACTCCGGTATCCCTGCAACCCAGGCTGCAGGCTCTGGAACCCCCAAAGTAAGTCATAGAGTGCATACCACCCGGACCAGGATCACACCATGCCAGCTATGGACTTCAGGACCGCCCAGTGATTCACAGAATGCACACAGCCCCAGCCAGAATCTCCCCACACTGGGCACAGTCATGCCACCCCAGCTGAAGGCTCCAGGACTCATTCAATGAGTCATAGAGTGCATGACACACTGGTCAGAGTAATGCTACCCTGGCTGCAGGATCCAGGATGCCCACAGTGAGGCACAGAGTAGACACCATCCCAGCCAAAGTTGTGCTACCCCAGTGGCGGGTTCCAGTACCCCCACAGTGAGTTTCAGAGTACATGCTACCCTGGCCATGGGCTCCAGGACTATGCAGTGAGTCCCAGAGTTGTGCACCACTCTGGCAGTGGGCTCCTGGACCTCTCAGTGAGTCACACACCAGTGGGACCTCAGGTGGCCCTTGCCATGGGAACTGGAACCCTGAGTACATCCACAAAAGCTTGCATTATGAGGTCAGGGGTGAGCCACACAGACAACATGTGAGGAGATGCCATCCACATACATGACAATAATATTCAAGACCCAACTACATCAGGGAACACAAATAACTCAAGTAGGGGGCTTTCCTAGAACACCCATCTCAGGAGATCTTAGAGACTGCACCACTGGGTTCCACAAACACCTACTACATAGGACCACTCCCCAAAAATCTGGATTGCATAGCAGTTTAAGACATAGAAACATACAAAGGGAACGCAAAAATGGGGAGACAAAGAAATAATCCCAAAGGAAAGGAGCAATTCCAGAAAAGGAACTAAAGGAGGCAAACAATTTATCAGATAAAGAATTCAAAGTAATTGTTATAAGAATATTCAGAGGAGTTCCGCAAGATGGTGGCATAGCTAAACACCGCAGACTGCTGCTGCAAACAACCACTTCAAAAATACAACTAAAAGACGGAACAGACATCACCCAGAACCACAGGAAGGCTGGCTGAGGAGAGACACTTCAACTAGAAGGAAAAATAACAGCACACCGAGGCTCAGAGGAGGCGCAGTGTGGAAAATACTCAGGT
>NW_005355759.1:188989-191021 GCF_000412655.1 Myotis brandtii | reverse complement strand
AATGGGAGATGCGGGAAGAGACTGGACAAAAATCGTGCACCTATGGATGAGGACAGTGGGTGGGGAGTGAGGGCGGAGGGTGGGGCGGGAACTGGGAGGAGGGGAGTTATGGGGGGGAAAAAGAGGAACAAATGTAACCTGAACAATAAAGATTTAATAAAAAAAAAAGAATATTCAAACATCTGACTGCGAATTACACACAACACAATGAGAATTATAAGGAGCTGAATGAGAAATACACCAGCATGGATAAGAATTAAGAGGAAATAAAGAATGACATAGCTGCAATAAAGAATATAGTGGAAGGTTTCAACAGTAGACTAGAAGAGGCTGAGGACTGAATCAGTGAGATAGAAGACAAGTTAGAAAAAATACACCCAAGCAGAGCAGGAAATGGAAAAAAAATTAAAGAGCAGGAGGATACTCTAAGGGAGCTTTGAAACAGCATGAAACGAAACCACATCCACATAACATGAGTACCAGAAGGAGAGGAAGCTGAGCAAGGACTAGAAAACCTGTTTGACGAAATAATGACAGAAAACTTCCCTGACTAGAGGAAGAAAAATGTCACAAAAGTCCAGGAAGCACAGAGAGTCCCAATCAAGGTGAACCAAAAAAGACCTACAAAAATACATGTAATAATTAAATTGGCAAACATAAAAGACAAATAAAGAATCTTAAAGGCTGCAAGAGAGAGACAGAAAGTTACCTACAAGGGATCTCCCATTATGTTATCAAATGATTTATTAACAGAAACACATCCGGCCAGAAGAGAATGGAATGAAGTAAACAAAGTGATGCAAACCAAGAGAATGAATCCAAGAATTCTCTATCCAGAAAGGCTATTAATCAAAATTGAAGGTGAAATCAAGAGCTTCACAGATAAAAAGGCTATGGGAGTTTATTACCACCAAGCCAGAAATGCAAGAAATGTTAAAGGGACTGTTGTTAAAAGATGAAATAGAGAGGGAGGAACGAACACAGGCATAAACAATAAAAATGGCAACAAACAAGTACCTATCAATAATAACCTTAAACATAAATGGATTCAATGCTCCAATCAAAAGACATAGGGTAGGTGAATGTATAAGTAAACCTGAACACTCTCTCTCTCTCTCTCTCTCTCTCTCTCTCTCTCTCTCTCCCCCTTCTATTAAAGCTTCCTGACACTTTGATATCCTAGTATCCAAGTACATTAGTAAGAATTTACATGATATTACAGCTCTCTGAGAACAACAGGATACTTTTCTGATTCCTTCTCTCCTTTAATGCTTTGAATAATCCAGGCTTAAAGGAGTCTAAACTATGCTTCTGTTATGGCTAAAGAGAAATACTCAGGAGAAAAAAAGTTAGAGACAGAGAGGCTGTGGCTTGAAACCATTTTATTCATTAACAAACTGCTGACCAGTCTTTCATGTTGTGACATTTGTTTCAGAACTTTTCTTGATTTATCATAGTTAACAAATGAATGATCTCATCTAAAGGAAAAACATCTAGTTTTCCTAAATTTCTTTTTGTCATAGGAACGGGGTGGGAATGAATTCTCCAACAAGGAATTAGATCTAAGTCCTACCCCCCAATATCTCAGCATGCGACTGTATTTGGAACAGGGTCTTTAAAAAGGTAACTAAGTTAACGAGAGGACTTTAGGGTGGACCCTTATCCAACATGATTGGTGTCCTTATAAGAGAAAATTTGGACACAGATAGGCACAGAGGGAAGACCATGTGAAGCCACAGGGGGAAGACAGGAATCTGCAAGCCAAAGAAAGAGGCTTCTGAAGAAACCAACTCTGCCGACACCTGGATCTTGGACTCAGCCTCCAGAACTGTGAGGAAATAAATTGCTGTGGCTTAAGCTGCCCAGTCTGTGGTACTTTGTTATGGCAGCCCTAGCAAATCGATACAGTTGCCCTTAATTTTGTGACTCACGAAAGAACATTTTCACCTTCATTTAACCCAATCACATTCTCTACACCAGTGGTTTTCAACCTTCTGGCCCTTTAAATACAGTTCCTCATGTTGTGACCCAA
>NW_005355759.1:174954-184255 GCF_000412655.1 Myotis brandtii | reverse complement strand
AGTAATTAAAAGGGTAAAATCAGGTGATGAAAAAAGAAAAAAAATGGTTTCTTAGTTAAAAGGTGAAAAAATAATAAAAAAAATAATTAAAAATGTGCAGTAATGAAGGTGCTCCAGATCTTCTACTCTTCTTTTTGGCACGCCAGGTATTCAGGAGAATGTTGAATTTCCCTCCGATACACTGTTCCTCCGTGTTGTAAGCCACAGTCCTGATTTTAAGGCACACCGTATTGGTTCCACAGACTGCCTTTATCTGTGTTTACAGAAGAGTCAGTTCCTGGCTCTGCCTCTGGGTGGCAGTGTGTCTGGATCGACCTCCGAGGCTATAAGTCCTCTCTGACCAGGAGTTCTCTATTGTACCTGAAACTGGCTTGGGAAAGTCCTCCGCGCAGAGCTTGTTCCCCAGTCGTCACTCCCCGCTCTGTTTCCCAGGCTCCCCAAAAACAACCTTCCCCTACAGGCTCTGCGAGTGACCCCAACTGGGTAATTCCATGCACTGGGTTCAAAAATCAAACGCACAGATTTAAGAGGAAGTGTAAAAACAAGAGCCCGGGAAGCTGTGCGAACTCGCAGGGCTCCACCTTCCAGATCTGCGCGGAGTCTCTGTGCGCGCTCTGGCCCCTGGCACCAAGTAGCCAGTAGACTGGCAAAATCTGAGGCTGCCCCTTTGCATCCAGTCCAACTATGGACTTATTTTTAGTGTTCCCTTCTGCCAGCAGCCCTGGCGAGCCCTTCCACACTCGCGGGTCATGCTGGCCCCAACGGCTGCGGACTTTGTGAGGCGCAGATTCCCCCACCCCACCCCGCCGCGCGCGTTCCACTCTCCAACATGAATTGCAAACCGCACCTCTGGGGGAAGTCTAACCTTTCTGTGGGGAGAAGCAGGGCTCGTCTGAGTTCACATAGTCACGCTGCTTGAGAGCCGTTGCTTCTGGGTTAGTAGCCGATCTCTAGATGCAGGTAACAGCCACTCAAGATGGCGTGGTCTCCACAGCTGAGCCGGCGCTCCGGGAGAGGTTTCAGCCTCAATCTCTAACCATCCCCTTTTTCTAGGAGTCCTCTGTCTTTCCTGGCTGCAGACTGTCTCTCAGCTAAATCTCCTCTGCTTATTCGGACTGTATGTTACCCGTTTCAGCTGCTCACCCTTATCTGCTCCGGGACAAGGCACCGACACGTCCGTCTAAACCTCCGCCATTTTTTATCCCCCGAGAGCCAAATTTTTTAAACTTAAACTATATAGGTAGGTACATTGTTATTAACTTAATTAGGGTACTCCTAAGGCTTAGGAAGAGCCACACTCAAGGGGCTCGTGAGCCGCAGTTTGCTGACCACGGGTTTAGGCAAATGGAAATGAAAAAAAAAAAGCTGGAGTAGCCATACTTATATCTGACAAAATAGACCTCAAAGTGAAGGCCATAATAAGAAATAAAGAAGGCCACTTCATAATACCTACGGGATCAATACAACAAGAAGATATAAGGCTGGTAATCATATATGCACACAATACGGGGGCATTCAAATACCTAAAAAAACTTCTGGAAGATATCATGGGAGAGGTTGACAGCAATACAATCATAGTAGGGGACTTTAATACACCATTGACATCATTGCATAAATCTAGACAAAAAACCAATGAGGAAACAGCAATCCTAAATGACTCACTAGATCAGATGGAACTTGTTGACATCTTCAGAACATTTCACCCCAAAGTTACAGAATATACATTCTTCTCAAGTGCACAAGGGGCATTTTCAAATATAGACCACATGTTTGGACACAGGCTAAGACTCTACAAATTCATTAAGATTGAAATCACATCAAGCATCTTCTCAGATCAAAATGGCATAAAATTAGAAATCAATTACAATAAAAACAATAAAATATATTGAGGCTAAATAGCATCCTATTAAATAATTAATGGGCTAACAAAGAGATCAAAGAAGAAATGAAAAACATCCTGGAAAAAAAATAATGAAAACACAACAATTCAAAATCTATGGGACACAGTGAATGCAATCCTGACAGAGAAGTTCATAGCAGTACAGGATTAACTCAAAAACCAAGAAATTCTTGTAATAAATTATTTAACCCTATAGCTTAAAGAATTAGAAAGAGAGCAGGAAGACAAGCCCAGATTAAATAGAAGTATGGAAATAGTAAAGATCAGAGTGGAAATAAATGACATGGAGATGAATAAAACAATACAAAAGATCAAAAAAACCAAGAGCTGGTTCTTTGAAAGAATAAACAAGGTTGATGAATCTCTTGTCAGATTCACCAAGAAACAAAAAGAGAGGCCCCAAATAAACAAAATTACAGATGAAAGATGTGAAGTAACACCTGACGTCACAGAGATACTAAGGATCTTGAAAAATAATATGTACAACTCAATTCCAACAAACTGGACAACCTTGACGAAATAGACATATTCCTAGAAAAACACAATTGTCCAAAACTGAATCAGGAATATTCAGAAAACCTGAATAACCTGATAACTACTAATGAAGTTGAAGCAGTAATAAAAAAACTCCCATCAAACAGAAGCCCTGGTCCAGATGGCTTCACAGGAGAGTTTTACCAAACAGTCACAGAAGAACTAACATCTATCTTCCTCAAATTATTCAAGTGAAAGAAACACTTCCAAACTGTTTTTTATGAGACCAGCATTACTCTATTTCCAAAACCAAATTAAGGACACTACAAAAAAATTACAGGCCAATATCCCTGATTAACATAGATATTAAAATCATCAACAAAATTTAGCAAATCAGATCCAGCAAAACATTATCAAGATCATACAACATGATCAAGTGTGATTTAGTCTAGAGACGCAAGGCTACTACAATATCTGCAAATCAACAAATGTGATATACATTACATAAACAAATGAAAAGATAAAAAAGACATGATCATATCAATTGTTGCAGAAAAGGCATTTGACAAAATCCAACACAATTTCTTGATAAAAAAAATCTCAGTAAAATCTGAATAGAGTGATCATACCTAAACATAATTAAATCCTTATTTGACAAAACTGCAAACAACATCATAGTCAATGGGCAAAAAATAAAACCAGTTCCCCTAATAACAGGAACAAGACAAGGATGCTCACTTTCACCACTTATGTTTGACATAGTACTAGAAGTGCTAGACATAGTGATCAGATAACAAGAAGAAATAAAAGGCATCCAAATGGAAAGGAGGAAGTAAAACTCATTATTCACAGAAGACATGATATTGTACATAGAAAACCCTGGAGACTCCATTAAAACTACTAGATTTAGCCCTAACTGGTTTGGCTCAGTGAATAGAGCGGCCTGTGGACTGAAGGGTCCTAGGTTTGATTCTGGTCAAGAGCATGTACTTTGGTTGCGGGCACATCTCCAATAGGGGGTGTGCAGGAGGCAGCTGATCAATGTTTCTCTCTCACCAGTGTTTCTAAATCTCTATCCCTCTCCTTTTCTCTCTGTAAAAAATCAATAAAATATATTTTAAAAAAACTACTAGATTTAATAAATGAATTTGTCAATGTAGCAGGATATAAAATTAATACACAGAAATCTATAGCATTTTTATACAATAGTAAACCATCAGAAATAGAAACTATAAAAACAATCCAGTTTACCATTGCAACCTAAAAATTAAAATAAACTACAGGACACTGAAAAAAGAGAAAGGAAGATATAAACAAGTGGAAGAATACACCATGTTCATGGATTGATGGAATCAACATTATTAAAATATCCATGCTACCCAAAGCAATCTACAGATTCAATGCAGTCCCCATTAAAATACCAATGGCATATTTCACAGACCTAGAACAACCAATCCAAAATTTGATATGGAACCAAAAAAGACCCTGAATAGCTGCAGCAATCTTGAGAAAAAAGAACAAAGTTGGAGGGATCACAATACCACAGATCAAGTTATACTACAAAGCCAATGTACTCAAAACAGCCTGGTACTGGTATAAAAACAGGCATATATAAACCAATGTAACAGAACAGAGAACCCAGAAATTGACACAAGGCATTATGATCAATTAATATTTGACAAAGAAGGCAAGAACATACAATGGAGTCAAGACAGCCCCTTAATAAATGGTATTATGAAAATTGGATCGATACATGCAAAAAAATGAAACAAGACCACCAACTTACACCATACACAAAAATAAACTCAAAATGGATAAAAGACTTGAATGTAAAATGGGAAACCCTAAAAATCCTAGAAGAAACCATTGGCAGCAAAATCTCAGACATCTCTTATAGCAATAAGTTCATGGATACAACTCCTAGGACAGTGGAAATTAAAGAGAAAATAAACAAATGGGACTACAAAGAAATAAAAAGCTTCTGCACAGCAAAAGAAACTATCAACAAAATAACAAGACAGCCCACTTCATGGGAGAACATATTTGCCAATGATACATCAATAAGGGGTTAATCTCTAAATGTTATAGGGAACTCATACAACTTAATGAAAGGAAGATGAACCATCCGATTAAAAAATGGGCAAAGCACCTGAATAGACAGTTCTACAAAGGGGACATACAGAAGGCCAAAAGGCACATGAAAAAATGCTCAAATTCACTAATCATCCAAGAGATGCAAATGAAAACGACAATGAGGTACTACCTCACACCTGTCAGAATGGCTATCATCAACAAATCAATGAATGATAAGTGCTGGAGAGGATGCAGATAAAAAGGAACCCTCCTTCACTGCTGGTGGGAAGGTAAACTGGTGCAGGCTCTGTGGAAAACAATATGTAGTTTCCTCAAAAAATTAAAAATGGAACTCCCATTTGACCTGGTGATCTCATTTCTAGGAATATATACTAAGAAGTCAGAGACACCAATCAGAAAGAATATATGCACCTCTATGTTCATAGCAGGGCAATTTACAATAGGTAAGATTTTGAAACAGCCTAAGTGCCCATCAGCAGATGAGTGGATTAAAACACGGTAGTCTATCTATACAATGGAATAGTATGCAGCTGTATAAAAAGAAACAACTCTTATCATTTGCCACAGCATGGATGGGCCTGGAGACAATTATGATAAGTGAAATAAGCCAGTCAGAGAAAGATAAGTATCACACGATCTCACTCATAAGTGGACTCTAATGAACAACATAAACTGATGAACAGCAATAGACCCAGACATAGAAGCATTGAACAGACTGTCAAACCTCGGAGGGAAGGTAGGGGATGGTGGGTGTATGAAGAGATCAAACAATGAACTCATATGCATATTTGCATAAGACCTGGAGTAGTGGGTGTGAGCAGGGTGAGAGAGGTCAATGGATGAAGGGGGGACATATGTAATACTTTCAACAAAAAAGTTTAAAAATTTTATGTAAAAAATGTTAAAAAAAATAAATTTGTGCCATGATTGGTTTGGCTCAGTGGAGAGAGTGTCGGCCTGAGGACTCAAGGGTCCCAGGTTCGGTTCTGGTCAAGGGCACGTACCTTGGTTGCGGGCACATGCCCAGTGGGGAGTGTGCGGGAAGCAGCTGATCGATGTTTCTCTCTCATCGATGTTTCTAACTCTCCAAGAAGAAGAAGAAGAAGAAGAAGAAGAAGAAGAAGAAGAAGAAGAAGAAGAAGAAGAAGAAGAAGAAGAAGAAGAAGAAGAAGAAGAAGAAGAAGAAGAAGAAGAAGAAGAAGAAGAAGAAGAAGAAGAAGAAGAAGAAGAAGAAGAAGAAGAAGAAGAAGAAGAAGAAGAAGAAGAAGAAGAAGAAGAAGAAGAAGAAGAAGAAGAAGAAGAAGAAGAAGAAGAAGAAGAAGAAGAAGAAGAAGAAGAAGAAGAAGAAGAAGAAGAAGAAGAAGAAGAAGAAGAAGAAGAAGAAGAAGAAGAAGAAGAAGAAGAAGAAGAAGAAGAAGAAGAAGAAGAAGAAGAAGAAGAAGAAGAAGAAGAAGAAGAAGAAGAAGAAGAAGAAAGAAGCACAGAGAGGCTCAATTAAAATGAACCTAGGCAGACACAAACATAGACACATCATAATGAAAATGGCCAACCTTATGGACAAAAAAGAATTTTAAAGGCAGCAAGACAGAGACAGAAGGTTACCTAAAAGAGAGCTTCCATTAGACTATCAACTGATATCTCAGTAGGAACACTTGAGGCCAGAAGAGAGTGGCATGAAATATACAAAATAATGAAAAGCAAGGGAGTGAATCTTAAGACGCCACTATCCAGCAAGGTTATCACTCATATTTGAAGGTGAAATAAAGTGCTTTGCAGAAAAAAAGCTAAAGGAGTGTATTGCCACCAAAATAACACTTCAAGAAATGCTAAAGGGACTGGTGTAAGAAGATGAAATAGAAAGAGGGGAAAACAGGCGTAAAGTATTAAAAATGGCAATAAATGAGTCCCTATCAATAGTAACCTTAAATATAAATGTCTTAAATACTACAATCAAAAGACATAAGCTAACTCAATGAATAAGAAAACAGGGCCCATATATATGTTCTGTAAAAGAGATCCACCTCAGAACAAAAGTCTCTCACAGGTTGAAAGTAAAGGGATGGGGAAAATTTTCCATACAAATGGAAATGAAAGAAATGTGGGGTAGCAATACTGATATCTGACAAACTAGATTTCAAAATGAAAGCCATAACCATAAACAAGATCACTACATAATACTAAAATGATCAATAAAACAACTTCTGGAGGATATTAAGGGAGAGATCTAGAACAATACAATCATAGGAGATGAGTTTAACACCCCACAGATATCACTGGATAGATCTTTTAGACAAAAATATCAATAAGGGAACAGCAATACTAAATGACACACTAGGTCACATGGAATTGATATTTATAGAACATTTCACCCCAACACAGAATATTCATTCTTCTCAAGTACTCATGGGTCATTCTCAAAGACAGGCCACATGTTAGGACACAAACTAAATCTCTACAATCTCAAGAAGATTGAAATCATATCAAGGATCTTCTCCAATCAAAATGGCATAAAACTAGAAATCAACAATAGACACACTCAAAGACATTCAAACACATGGAGCCTAATAACATGTTGTTAAATGATGATTGCCTTGCCAATGAGATTCAAGAAGAAATAAAAAAAATTCCTGGAAACAAATGAAAATGAACACACAACAAACCAAAATCTATGGGACACAGCAAAAGTAGTCCTGAGAGGGAAGTTCATAGCACTGCAGGCCTACAGAAAAAAAAAGAAGAAAAATTTCTGATAAACTATCAAACCCTACAACTTAAATAATTAGAAAGAGAACAAGAAAATACCCGAGTAAGTAGAAGGAAGGAAATAATAAAGGTCAGAGCAGAAATAAATGACATAGAGATTAATAAAACAATACAATAAAACCAAGAGCTGTTTCTTTAAATAGATAAACATGATTAGTGGACCTTTAACCAGAATCATGAAGAAAAACGAGAATGGGCCACAAAAATTAAATCAGAAAGTGGTGAAGTAATAACTGACACCACAGAAATAAAAAGGATTGTAAAAAAAATACTATGAACAACTATATGCCAAGAAGCTGGACAACCTTACAGAAATGGATAAATTCCCTGAAAATTACAATCTTCTAAAAGTGAATTAAGAAGAATTAGAGAAACTGAATAGCCTGATAACAACTGATGAAATTGAAGCAGTAATAAATAAACCCCACAACTCTAAGCAAACAAAAGCACTGGTGCAGACAGACTTTCAGGGAAGTGTTACCAAACATTCAAAGAAGAAATAACATGTCATCCTCAAAGTATTAAAAAAAATTCAAGTGCAAGGAAGTCTTCGTAGCTCTACTTCTGAGTCCAGCATTATCATAATTCCAAAACAAGATAAAGACACTACAAAGATGCCCTAACCAGTTTTGCTCAGTGGATAGAGCATCAGCTTGAGGACTGAAGGGTCCCAGGTTCAATTCTGGTCAAAGGCATGTACCTTGGTTGAGGGCACATCCCCAGTAGGGGGTGTGCAGGAGGCAACTGATCAATGTTTCTCTCTCATCGATGTTTCTAACTCTCTATCCCTCTCCCTTCCTCTCTGTAAAAAAATCAATAAAATATATTTTAAAAAAAGAAAGACACTACAAAGAAAGGAAACTATAGGCCAATATCCTTGATAAACATAGGTGCTAAAATCCTCAACAAAATATTAGCAAATCGGATCCAGCAATATATTCAAAAGGTCATACACCATGACCAAGTAGTATTTATTCTAAGAATTCATGGGTGGTTGGCTGGCCAGCCCTGCCCATGATAGGAGTGGGTGGCCAATCAGGGATGGAGCTGACTGGGGGGAGGGGTCACACACCAATCAGAATGGTGGGGGCCCATCGGAGGCAAGGCTGGCAGGGGGGGAAGGGCCGTAGGTGTTTGGTTGGCCCTGCCTCTGATCAGGGGGGCCAATCTGGGATGGGGCTGGGTGGTGGGAGGGGCTGCAAGAGGTTGGCTGGCCAGACCCACTGCCTATTGAGGTAGGTGGGGGTGATCAGGGCTAGGGCCAAGCAGGGGGAGGGGCTGTGGACCGATCAGGGTGGTGGGGGCCCATCAGGGTGGGGCCAGTTGGAGGGAGGGGCTGCAGGAGGTTGGCTGGCTGGTCCTGCCCCCTATTGGGGGTGGGGGTGATATCTATACAGTGTATATAAAAGCCAAGTGACCGAAACAACCCGAACGACCAGAACGACCGGTCGCTATGACGTGCACTGTGGCTGGCCAACTGGCTCAATGGGGGCAGGGCTAGCCAGCCAACCTCCCTCAGCCCCTCCCCCTGGCTGGCCCCAGCCCCTATTGGGGTGGGGGTGATCAGGGGAGGGGCCATCCAGGGGGATGGGCTGCAGGCGGTGGGCTGGCTGGCCCCACCCCCGATGGGCTGGTTGGCTGAACACACTGGGCGTCATAGCGACCAGTCGTTCCCGTCGTTACGGCATTCTGGTCGCTCACTTTTTATATATATAGACTAGAGGCCCGGTGCATGGATTTGTGCACTGGTGGGGTCCCTCGACCTGCCCTGTGGACCCTCGCGATCCAGGACCCCTCGAGGGATATCGGAGAGCCAGTTTTGGCCCAATCCACACAGACCAGGCCAAGAGACCCCACTCGTGCACAGATGGGCCTCTAGTATGCATATAAGATCTTTGGTTAATCTCTTCCCACTCTCCCCTCTACCCCCTTTCCTGTGAGATACATCAATCGGTTCCATGTTTCCACTCCTGCATTGAGCGTCTTCCCCCTGGTTGTCAGTGTGTGTCATAGCTACTAGCCAGTTGGCTGGTTGGCTGGTCGCTTAGGCTTTTATATATATACTAGAGG
>NW_005355759.1:171435-172884 GCF_000412655.1 Myotis brandtii | reverse complement strand
CTATTATGAACAAATTCCTATGCACACTGCATATATCTTATTTTGAAGTAAAAAAACAAAACGAGAACAAATACAATATTTGTAGCATGTGGCCCTAGGAGATCCATCTGCCACCAGAACTACAATTCCCAGCATTCCTGTTGCTCCCTGTGCTCTGGGCTTCTGCTTCTGGTCCTGGGGCTGCCATCAGAACTACTATTCCCAAAATTCCTGGTGCTCCCCACACTGGGAGCAACCAAGGGAGCCACGGCCCCCCAAGCCTCCGGCTCTCCTGCTAGGCTCTCCGCCTGGTGACCAAGGGAACCACATACCCCCAAGTGAGTGACCGAGGGAGTGACCAAGGGAGCCACGTCCCCCAAATCTGCTGACTCTCCCGCTTCTGCTCTCTGCCTGGTGTCTGTGTATGAAAATTAACCCGCCATCTTTGTCAGGTTAATTTGCATGTTCACACCTGATTGGCTGGTGAGTGTAGCAAAGGGACGGTCAATTTACATGTTTCTCTTTTATTATATAGGATAGAATTTGTTATATATAAGTCTTATGATAACCAAAAATCAAACCTTATAGTAAACACAGAAGAGAAAAAAGAAAGAAATATAAGCCTACCACTAAAGAAAGTCATCAAACCACAAAGGAAGGGAGCAAAAAAAGAATGGAACTAAAAAACAACCAGGAAATATTTAACAACATGGCAATAGGCACATATGTATCAATAATTATTTTATTTTTTATATTCATTCATATTTTTATTGCAACATTTTTCACAATAGTCAAGTTATGGAAGCAACTTAAGTGCCCATCAATATACAATTGGATAATACTACCCAAAGCAATCTACAGATTCAATGCAATCCCCATTAAAATACCAATGGCATATTTCAAAGATCTAGAACAAATGCTCAAAAAATTCATCTGGAATGAAAAAATAAAAAAAAGACCCCAAATAGTCACAGCAATCGTGAGAAAGAAGAACAAAGTTGGAGGGATCACAATACAAGATACCAAGCTATATTACCAAGCCTCTGTTCTTAAAATTGCCTGGTACTGGCACAAGAACAGACATATAGACCAATGGAACAGAACAGAGAACCCAGAAATTGACCCAAGCCATTATGCTCAATTAATATTTGATGAAGGAGGCAAGAGCATATAATGGAGTCAAGACAGTCTCTTCAATAAATGGTGTTGGGAAATTTGGTCAGATACATGCAAAAAATGAAACTAGATCACCAATACACCATACACAAAAACAAACTCAAGATGGCTAAAGGACAGGAAACCATAAAAATCCGACAACACTCCATAGGCAGCAAAATAGCAGACATATGTCGTAGAAATATCTTTACAGACACAGCTCCTAGGGCAATGGAGACTAAGGAGAAAATAAACAAATGGGACTACATCAAAATAAAAAGCTTCTGCACAGCAAAAGAAACCATCAACAAAACA
>NW_005355759.1:152117-170836 GCF_000412655.1 Myotis brandtii | reverse complement strand
GGGGGGGGGGGGGGGGGGGGTCATTTGTGGAAAAAAGGTGACATATGCAAAATTTTAGACAATAAAAAAATACAATTGGATAAATAATGTCATCTTTGTAAGTAAAATTCATGGTGTTTTCCTACTAAGAATGTTTTGTGTTCACAGGAACAGATGCAGTAATAAGAGATCCTGAGTTTTTCTATTGAAAGATAGTATCCGTAGAACATGCATACATACATTTTTGTATATTTATGTATGTGTGCATATTCCTTCATTTACAAAACAGAAGAATATAACATTTATTTATTTTACTTTTTTAATTCTTTATTGTTGGAAGTATTACATATGTCCACTTTTCATCCCACTGTCCTGTTCCAGCTTGCCCCTGTCCCCCAGGCTTGGCATTCACCCCCCCATTGTCTGTGCACATTGGTTTTGCTTATATGCATACATGTACTTAGGTTCATTTCTTATTTCCCTTCCATCCCTCTGAGGTTTGGTGGTCTGTTCAGTGATTCTGTGTGTTTTTGGATATATTTTTGTTCATCAGTTTATGTTGTTTATTATATTCCACAAATGAGTGAGATCATGTGACACTTAGCTTTCACTGACTTATTTCACTTAGCATAATGCTCTCCAGGTTCATCCATGCTGTTGCAAATGATAAGAGTTCTTTGTTTTTTACAGAGGCATAGTATTCCATTCTGTGAATGTACCACAGTTTTTTTAATCCATTCATCAGCTGATGGTCACCTAGGCTGTTCTCAAATCTCGGCTACTATAAATTGTGCTGCTATGAACACAGGCATGCATATGTTCTTTATGATTGGTGTTTCTGATTTATTTATTTATTTTTTATATATCCAAGGAGTGGGATTACTGAGTCAATTGGGAGTTCCATTTTTAATTCTTTGAGGAAAATTCATACTGTTTTCCACAGTAGCTTCACCAGTCTGCATTCCCACCAGCAGTGCACCAGGGTTCCCTTTTCCCCACATCTTTGCCACACGTGTCCTTTGTTGATTTGTTGATGATAGCCATTCTCACAGGTGTGAGATGGTATCTAATTGTCATTTTGATTTGCATCTCTCTGATGATTAGTGACTTTGAGCATGTTTTCATATCTCTCTAGATCTTCTGTATGTCCTCTTTCAAAAAGTGTCTGTTTAGCCCTGGCCGGTTTGGCTCAGTGGATAGAGCATCAGCCTGCGGACTGAAGGGTCCCAGGTTCAATTCTGGTCAAGGGCATGTACCTTGATTGCGGGCACATCCCCAGTGGTGGGTGTGCAGGAGGCAGCTGATCGATGTTTCTCTCTCATCGATGTTTCTAACTCTCTATCCCTCTCCCTTCCTCTCTGTAAAAAATCAATAAAAATATATATATTTTTAAAAAGTGTCTGTTTAGCTCTAGCTGGTTTGGCTCAGTGGATTGAGCATCGGACTGTGGACTGAATGGTCCCAGGTTCTATTCCAGTCTAGAGCACATGCCTGGGTTGTGGGCTTGGTCCCCAGTTGGGGGTGTGCAGGAGGCAGCCAATCCATGGTTCTCTCTCATCTTTTATGTTTCTATCTCTCTCTCCCTCTCCTTTCCTCTCTGCAATCAATAAAAATATATTTTTTTAAAGTGTCTGTTTAGGACCTTTGCCTATTTTTTGATTAGATTATTTATTTTCCTTTTGTTGAGTTGTATGAGTCTCTATAAATTTTGGAGATTAAACCATCATCAGATGTCACATTGGCAAATATGTTCTCCCATGCAGAGTTTTCATGTTGTTTTGTTAATGGTTTCTTTTGCTGTGCAGAAGCTTTTAATTTTGATGTTATCCCATGTGTTTATTTTCTCCTTTGTTTCCATTGTCCTAGGACAGTGGTCGGCAAACTGCGGCTCGCGAGCCACATGCGGCTGTTTGGCCCTTTGAGTGTGGCTCTTCCACAAAATACCACGTGTGGGCGCGCACATACAGTGCGATTGAGACTTCGTGGCCCATGTGTAGAAGTCGGTATTTTGTGGAAGAGCCACACTCAAGGGGCCAAAGAGCCACATGTGGCTCGCGAGCCACATTTTGCCAATCACTGTCCTAGGAGATGTGTCAATAAACATATAATGAGCAATATCTGATATTTTTCTGCCTATTGATTCTTATAAGATTTTTATGGTTTCCTCTCTTACTTTTAAGTCTTTTATTCATTTTGAGTTTATTTTTGTGTATGGTGTAATTTAGTGATCAAGTTCCATTTTTTTGCAAGTACATGTCCAATTTTCCCAACAAAATTTATTGAGACTGTCTTGAATTCATTGTATGCTCTTGCCTCCTTTGTCAAAATGTTTTGGGTTGATTTCCAGGTTCTTTGTTCTGTTCCATGTTCTATCTGTCTGTTCTTGCGCCAGTACCATGCTGTTCGGAGAACAGAGGCTTTGTAATATAACTTTATGCCTGGTATTATGAGCCCTCCAATGTTGTTCTTTTTAATCTCAGGATTGCTGGGGCTATTCAGGGACTTTTATATATTCCATATAAGTTTTTGGAGAGTTTGTTGTATGTAGGTCTGTGAAATATGCCATTAGTATTTTAATAGGGATTGCGTTGCATCTATAGATTTCTTTGCATAGTATGGACATTTTAACAATGTTGAGTCTACCAATCCATGAACATGGTGTATTCTTTCACTTGTTTATATCTTCGTCTATCTCTTTTTTCAATGTCCTATAGATTTCTAAGTACAGGTCTTTTACCTCCTTAATTAAGTTTATGCCTAGGTTTCTGAATTTTTTTGTTGCAATAGTAAATGGGATTGTTTTCTTAGTTTCTCTTTCTATGAGTTCATTATTGGTGTATAAAAATGCCATAGGTTTCTGTGTGCTACTTTTGTACCCCACATTGCCAAACTCATTTATTAAATCAAATACATTTTTGATGGAGTCTTTAGGGATTTCTATGTACAATATCATGTCAGCAGCAAATAATGAGAAATTTACTTCTTCTTTTCCAATTTGGATGCATTTTATTTCTTCTTCTTGTCTGATCACTACTAGTAATTCCAGTACTATGTCAAACAGGAGTGGTGCACTAGGGCAGCCCTGTCTTGTTTCTCTTCTTAGGGGAAATGGTTTCAATTTTTGTCCCTTGAGTATGATGTTGACTGTAGTTTTGTCATATAAGCCTTTTATTTTTATTTATTCATACATTTTTCTTTATTGATTAAGGTATTACATATGTGTCCTTAACTCCCCTCTGTCCCCCCACGCTCCCCTCATGCCCTCACCACCCTGGTCCTGTGTCCACTGGTTATGCTTATATGCATGCATAGAAGTTCTTTGGTTGATCTTTCCCCACACCCTCCCCTACATTCCCCCTGGGATTTGACGGTCTGATGGATGCTTCTCTGTCTCTGGATCGGTTTTGCTTCATCAGTTTATGTTGTTCATTATATTCCACAAATGAGTGACATCATGTGATATTTATCGTTCTCTGACTGGCTTATTTTGCTTAGCATAATGCTCCTGCTGAAAGCAGGTATCTGGGGTTTATTTATCTTCTATAATTGAAACTTTGTTGCCTTGAGTGGAGCTCATAGCCGGCCGCGGCAGGCGGGAAGCTTGGCTTCCTCCATCACTGGAGCAACCAAGCCTCCTGCTTGCTCCAGCTCTGTGGCTGCAGGCCGCCATCTTGGTTGGGTTCTCCCACGCAGTGGGCTTTCTTGTTATTTTGTTGATGGTTTCTTTTGCTGTGATGAAACTTTTTATTTTGATGTAGTCCCATTTATTTATGTTCTTCTTAGTTTTCATTGCCCTAGGAGCTCTATCAGTAAAGATATTGCTAATACAAATGCCTGCTATTTTGCTGCCTATGGCTTCCTCTAAGATTTTTATGGTTTCCTGTCTTATGTGTAAGTCCTTATCCATTTTGAGTTTATTTTTGTGTAATGGTGTAAGTTGGTGGTCTAGTTTCATTTTTTCCATGTATCTGTCCAATTTTCCCAACACCATTTATTGAATTGACTCCATTGTATGTCCTTGCCTCCTCTGTCAAATATTAATTGAGTAAAGTGGTTTGGGTTGATTTCTCGTTCTCCATTCTATTCCATTGGTCTCTATGTCTGTTCTTAAGCCAGTACCAGGCAGTTTTAAGAACAGTGGCTTTGTAGTACAGATTGATATCTGGTATTGATATCCCTCCTACTTTGTTCTTCTTTCTCAGGATTGCTGTAGCTATTGAGGGTCTTTTTATTCCAGATGAATTTTTTGAGAGTTCGCTCCAGATTTTTGAAATATGCCATTGGTATTTTAATGGGGATTGCATTGAATCTGTAAATTGCTTTGGGTAGTATCGACATTTTAATTATGTTGATTTTACCAATCCATGAACACAGTATGTTCTTCCATCTGTTTATGTCTTCTTATATCTCTTTTTTCAGTGTCCTGTAGTTTTCTGAGTTCAGGTCTTTTATCTCCTTAGTTAAGTTTATTCCTAGGTATCTTAATTTTTTGCGTGTGATGGTAAATGGGATTGCTTTTTTAGTCTCTCTTTCTGTAAGTTCATTATTGGTGTATAAAAATGCCATAGATTTATTGGTATTAATTTTGTATCCTGCTACATTGCTGAATTCATTTATTAAGCCTAATAATTTTTGATGGAGACTTTAGTGTTTTCTATGTACAATATCATGTTATCTGTGAATAATGACAGTTTTATGTCTTCCTTTTGAGTTTGGTTATCTTTTATGTATTCTTGTCTAATTGCTATGGCTAGCACTTCCAGTACTATGTCAAACAGGAGTGGTAAAAGTGGACATCCCTGTCTTGTTCCTGTTCTTAGGTGAAATGGTTTTAGTTTTTGCCCATTGAGTATGATGTTGGCTGGAGGTTTGTCAGAAAGGCTTTTGTTATGTTGAGTTATGATCCATCTATTCCCCCTTTGTGGAGGTATTTTATCAAGAAAGGGTGTTGGATTTTGTCAAATGCTTTTGTCTGCATCAATTGATATGACTATGTGATTTTTATCTCTCAATTTGTTTATGTGATGTACCACCTTTATTGATTTGTGCATATTGTAACATCCTGGCATCCCCGGGATAAATCCTACTTGGTCATGGCGTATGATCTTTCTGATGTAATGCTGGATCCGATTTGCTGGAATTTTGTTGAGGATTTTGGCATCTTTGTTCATGAGGAATATTGGCCTGTAATTCTCTTTCATTGTGTGGTCTTTATATGGTTTTGGTATTAGGTAATGTTGGCTTCATAAAATGAGCTTGGAAGTGTTTTTTACTCTTGAATTTTTTGAAATATTCTGAGGAGGATAGCTTTTAGTTCTTCTTTGAATGTTTGGTAAAACTCCTCTGTAAAGCCGTCTGGCCCAGGCTTTTATTTGCTGGAAGCTTTTTGATGACTGCTTCAATTTCCTCCATAGTTATAGGCCTATTGAGATTTTTAGATTCTTCCTGATTGAGTTTTGGAAGGTTGTTTTTTCTAGGAATATGTCCATTTCCTCTAGGTTGTCAAGTTTGTTGGAATAGAGTTATTCATAGTATTTTTTTTTTTTACAATCCTTTGTATTTCTGTGAGGTCTGCTGTTATTTCAACTCTTTCATTTCTGATTTTGTTTATTTGGGTCCTCTCTCTTTGCTTCTTGGTGAGTCTGGCTAGAGGTTCATCAATCTTGTTTATCCTTTCAAAGAACCAGCTCTTGGTTTCATTGATCTTTCGTATTTTTTTTTTTGGTCTCTATGTCATTTATTTCTGCTCTGATCTTTATTATCACCTTCCTTCTGTTCACTCTGGGCTTTTCTTGTTGCTTTCTTTCCAATTCTTTAAGGTGTAGAGTTAGATGATTAGTACCATTTTTTCTTTTTTTTAAATTCTTTTGGGTTTTTTTTGAGGTAGGCCTGTAGAGGTATAAATTTCCCTCTCAGGACTGCTTTCACTGTTCCCATAGATTTTGGATTGTTGTGTTTTCATTGGCATTCATTTACAGGATGTTTTTAATTTCTTTTTTGATCTCTTTGGTAACCCAAACATTGTTTAATAGCATGCTATGCAGCTTCAAAGTGTTAGAATTTTTTTCATTGTTTTTATTGTAGTTTATTTCTAATATTATGCCATTGTGGTCTGAGAAGATGCTTGATATGAATTCAATCCTCTTTAATTTGGCGAGACTTTGCATGTGATCCAATATGTAGTCTATCTTTGAAAATGTCCCAGATGCACTTGAGAAGAACGTATATTCTGTGGCTTTGGGGTGAAATGTTCTGAAGATGTCAATTAAGTCCATCTGATCTAGTGAGTCATTTAGGATTTCTGTTTCTTTGCTGTTTATTTTGTCTAGACCAGTGGTTGGCAAACTGCAGCTCAGCAAACCGTGGCTCGTGAGCCACATGTGGCTCTTTGGCCCCTTGAGTGTGGCTCTTCCACAAAATACTGGCTCTTCCACAAAAAAACCGACTTCTGCGCATGGGCCACGAAGTTTCAATCGCACTGTATGTGCATGCCCACACGTGGTATTTTGTGGAAGAGCCACACTAAAGGGGCCAAAGAGCTGCATGTGGCTCATGAGCCGCAGTTTGACGACCACGGGTCTAGAGGATATTTCCAGTGATGTCAGTAGAGTATTACAGTCCCCTACTATGATTGTAGTGTTGTCTTTCTCCCTTGATATTTTTGAGGGTTTTTTTATGTATTTGTGTGCTCCTGCATTGGGTGCATGTATGTTTACCAGGGTTATATGCTCTTATTGTATCAATATCCTTAGTATTATGAAGTGGCTTTCCTTATCTCTTGTTATGGCCTTCACTTTGAGGTCTATTTTGTCAGATATAAGTATTGCTACCCCAGCTTTTTTTTTTCATTTCTATTTGCCTCGAAGATATTTTTCCATCCTTTCACTTTCAGTCTGTGTGAGTCCCTTGTTCTGAGGTGGATCTCTTGTAGACAGTCTATATATGGGTCATGTTTTTGTTTGTTTTTGTTTTTTTTTTATCCATTCAGCCACTCGATGTCTTTTGATTGGAGCATTTAGTCCATTTACGTTTAAAGTTATTATTGATAGGTACTTGTTTGTAGCCATTTTTTTTTTTTTGCCTGTGTTCCTTCTTCCCTTTTGATTTCTTCTTCTTTTTTTTTTTACAGCAGTCCCTTTAGCATTTTTTGCATTTCTGGCTTGGTGGTAATACACTCCCTTAGCCTTTTTTTTTGGGTCTGTGAAGCTCCTTATTTCCCCTTCAATTTTGAATAATAGCCTTGCTTGATAGAGTATTCTTGCATTAATTTTGTTGCTTTATATCACTTTGTAAACTTACTTCCATTCCTTTCTGGCCTGATGTTTTTCTGTTGAGAATCATTTGATAATCTAATGGGAGATCCCTTGCACATAACTTTTTATCTCTCTCTTGCAGCCTTTAAGATTCTGTCTTTGTCCTGAACCTTTGACATCTTAATTATGACTTGTCTTGGTGTGGGTCTTTTGGGTTCATCTTGTTTGGGACTCTCGTGCTTGTGTGACTTTTTCTAACCCACGTCATGATTTATTCTGACATTATTTCTTCTAATAGGTTTTCTAACCCTTCTTCCTCTTCCTGTCATTCTGGAACCCCTATTATTTGTATGTTGCTTCGTTTCATATTGTCCCATAGGTCCCTTATTGCTCTCCTCCTGTCTTTTAATTTTTTTCTCCAATTGCAATTCAGTTTGGGTGTGTTTTGCTTTCCTGTCCTCTAATATGCTCATTCGGTCCTCTGCTTCTCCTATTCTACTGTTGAAACTTTCTGTGGTGTTTTTTACTGCAGCTATATCACTCTTTAATTCTTATTGATTCTTACATAGTTGTTGATTTTTTCAGCCATCCAGTTTATGAACTGTATTACCCTTATTCTGAATTCTTTTTCTGACATATTGCATGCCCTTGTTTCATTTAGCTCCTTTTCTGGCGATTCCTCCTATTCTTTCCCTTGGGGGTTTCTTCATCTCCCCATTTTTGCTCTCACTGAAAAGTCTAGGTGTCGTGTCATTCGGGGGCTGCTCCTCAGGTGGTAGGGGCTCTTCGGGCAGCAGTTACTCCTCGTGTGGTCTTGGCAGTGGCTGCTCCTCAGTTGGCAGTGGCTCCTCTGGTGGGTGCTGCTCTTTCAGCTGCTCACAGCAATGGTGGCTCCTCTGGCTTTTGGGGGTGGGCTGCTCACCTGGCTGCTGCTCCTTGGACAGGGGTGTGCTGTGCATGGTGCTGCCCCTTGGATGGGGGCAGGCTGTGCATAGCTGCTGTTCCTTTGACTGGGGTGGGCAGCTCCTGTTGCTGCTGTTCCTTGGACGGAGGTAGGCTGCTTGTGCAGCCGCTCCTCCTTGGATGGGGGCAGGTTGTGCACGGCTGCTGCTCCTCAAACAGGACCCAATAGCTCATGTAGCTGCTGCTCCTTGGATGCAGGCAGGCTGCACGCAGTAGCTGTTTGCCAAACAGTGGCAGGCAGCTAATGCTGTTGCTGCTTCTCAGACAGGGGTGTGCTGTGTGTGGCTGCTACTCCTCAAATGGGGACAGGCTGCTTGTGTGGCTGCTGCTCCTCAGATGGTGGCGGGCTGCTCACAAGGCTGCTGTTCCTCATACAAGAGTGGGCTGCTCACACAGCTGCTGCCCCTTGGAGTGGGATGGGATGCTCGAGGGTCTGCTGCTCCTTGGATGGGGGTGAGGTGCATGGGGCTTCTGCTCCTTGGACGTGGGCGTGTTGCGCGGGGCTGCTGCTCCTTGGACAGGGGCAGTCTGCTCGTGAGGCTGCTGCTCTTTGTATGGGGGCGGGCTGCTCACCGGGCTGCTGCTCCTAGTACAGGTGAGGGCTACTCATGAGGCTGCTGCTCCTCTGCCAGGGGTGGGCTACTTGCAGGGCTATACTTCTTTGACAATTTCAGGCTGCCCATGCAGCTGCTGCTCCTTGGACGAGGGCAGGCCATGTGTGGCTGCTGCTCCTTGGACAGGGGTGGGCTGCTCGCATGGCTGCTGCTTCTCTGATGGAGACAGGCTGCTCATGTGGCTGCTTCTGGCATGCTTGTGGCACCCTGGGCTAAAGCTTTGGGATGACCAGAGGGGAGCGTGCTTTGGAAATCACAGGAGCCTGTGGCCTGGGTGGCTGGAGTCTCGGTGACCATGGGACCGCAGCCGAGGCAGCACATCCGTGGCAGGGGTGGCTGTAGAGTCCCGGGTGGTGCCTGAGGGCACTCTGGGTGGAGGTGAGGCTGGGCTCCCAGTCACAGGAGCTCTCCCCTTCAAGAAGGTGTGGCTTCGCCCTAACCGGTTTGGCTCAGTGGATAGAACATCGGCCTGCGGACTCAAGGGTCCCAGGTTCAATTCCAGTCAAGGGCATGTACCTTGGTTGCGGGCACATTCCCAGTGGGGAGTGTACAGGAGGCAGCTGATCAATGTTTCTCTCTCATTGATGTTTCTGGCTCTCTATCCCTCTCCCTTCCTCTCTGTAAAAAACCAATAAAATATATTTTTAAAAAAAGAAGGCGTGGCCTCTGTGGTAGAGCTAGCCACCCCAGGACTGTTTGAAATGGTGGCAGAGGCTGCCCAGCTAGGTAAGCCCAGTCTGTCTGCCTCCAAAGGACCTGTGGGGTCTAACTGTCCCTCACTCATGTATACATGCACACACCCGGCACATCCACACACTCCCCTTTTACTCCCTCACTTACTCACACTCTCTCCCTCACTGCCGCCATCTTCCTGCATCTGTAGTTGGGTCTGGAGTGTTATTGACCCATTCATGGATGGAGTCTCCTCTCCAGGTGTCTGGTTATATAGCTCACTGTCTACCACATTGACCAAACAGGGCAAAATGCAACTCAACAAGACACAAGCTAAAAGGGAACAAAACACGAATGTTCTCATGACACCAATACCCCAATGTAAGTGACCACAGAGAAAAGAGAATTAGGGCAGAGAAAAGAGAGCACAAATGATATCAAGGAGAAAAAAAAATGGTAAGAGAGAAAAGAAAAAGAAGAAAAAGGAAAAAAGAGGAAAAAAATATATATATATGGGGAGAAAACAGCACAGAACAAACAGGAAAACAAAACAATGCCAACACCAAACACCCCAAATTGAGGGTAGGAGCAGAATCTGTAGATGCCGAGCTTATATAGAGAAAGTAAGGTTAAGGAATTGGATGAATATGGGGAGGACCTCAGTTCAGTAGAGAGGAAGTAGAAAGAGGATGAGTGGATAAGAAGAAAGTGAAAGAGAAAGAAGAAAAGAAATTTAAAATTTTAATAAAAAAATAGGATAAAATAAAAATAGAAAAAATAAAAAATAGAATGCTGAAAAATAATTCGAGAAGAAATGACAATAAAGAAACAAATGAAAAAGGAAATACAGAAAAAAGAAAAAGAAGAGATAACAAAATAATAATAAAATAAAACAAAAATAAAAATGAAAAAGTGAAGTGTCCACCAATTTTTAATACCCCTTAGGGGCTGGTTTATGATCCCATTCTTCTGTACTGTCTGCCACTTCTCAGTTTCCTGTTAGATTGTTGAAGTTCCAAGTGGTCCACCACTCTTCTGTTTGTGTCTATCTCCACATCCTGGACTGCCAGCAGGCGGGACCAGTCTTCCCACTTAGCCTGACTACTGCTTTCAATCTTAATCTCTCAAGCAGCTATTTCTGACAGGGCTATAGTTGGGAAGGTTGCCATATGGCTTTCCGGGTCTTCAGGCCAGTCCCTGCAGGCTCTTAGGGACTATTCAGACTTTTTTTTTTCGTATCCTTTATAGCACTCAGGATGTAGTCTTGGTGTGGCTGTATTGGTTGCCTGGAGACTGCAGGGAGGTACTATCTCTTCAGGGGAAAATGGCTGCTTAGGTCCAGTGTGTCAGGTATGTCTCAGTGTCAGACTCCCAGCCACCTCTCCCTGAGCTGCTCTTCTCCCCAGCCTCTCCCAAGCCTCCACAAGTCCGCACCTCAGCCATGGTTGAGTGAGTGTATTTGAAAGGTCCTATGAACTGGGTTTAGCAGATAAAAGCAAAGACCAAAGAAGGGAAAGAGCTGTGCCACTGTGAACCCCTCTATCCTGGCACAGTGCAGCTTGGGCAGTTGTTCCAGCTGCCCCCTTAGAGCTCAGTCTTTCATGGCTGTGGGCTTAGGTCTATAATCCCCTGTCACCAGCAGCCCTGTGGATTTCCTTTCCACAGTCAGATGTTACACCTGTCCCAAAGGATGCTGCATTGGTGCCATGTGACTTCTTTCTGACCCTCTGGGCTTGGAGGTCTCCTAATTCTCTCCAGCCCAGATCCCTGATTTTACCATTCTCCAGGCATCATCTGCCCTTCCCAGCTGTGAATTGTCTCACCAGCTGTGTCTACTTCACCAATTTGGGGTGGATGTTATTTGATTTAGTTGTTCCTTCTATCTGCTCTGGGACAAGGCTTGGGATACGTCTGCCTATTCCACCACCATTTTGTCTCTTTCCTCCCCCATGCTCTTGAGGTAGAACTCCTAGGGTGGTTCCCTTATCCACATTAACATATAAATGGAATGATTTCTCCAATGACGGTAACAGCAGCACTGGGGCAGTAACTAAGGCCTGTTTGAGAGCTTCCATTAACTGCATCTCCTCAGGTTTCCAAAATAGGGGATCTGGTTCCTCATCTAAAAACCTACAGTATCCCACTAGTCCTAAGAATTTTCTAAGTTCTTGTTTAGTATTTGGGAGTGGCATGCTAGTAATCCCTGAGATCCTTTCCAAACTTAATCTCCTCTTCCCTTCACTTATTAAATGTCCCACATATTTTACTTTTCCCCCACAAATTGTAGCTTTGTTTTTGAGACCTTTAAACCACACTGACCTAGGAAGTTAAGTAAGCCTATAGTAGTATCAGTAACTTCGCCTTTGTTAATTCCTGAGAGTAATAGATCATCTACATATTGGAGTAGTCTAACTGAGAGGGGAGTCTCGAATTTCTCCAGGACTTGCTCAAGAATCTGCCCAAACAGATTGGGTGAGTCTGTAAACCCTTGAGGCAAAACCGTCCAGTGATACTGTTGTTTTCTCCCAGTAGTAGCATTTTCCTATTCAAAAGCAAAAATGTCTCTCTTTTCTTTTGCCAGAGGACAATCCCAGAAAGTGTATTTTAAATAAATTATACTGAACCATGTATGATCTTGAGGTATTTTGCTGTGAAGAGTATATGGGTTCGGAACTACAGGGTGTCTATCTGCTATGGGACAAGGTTTGGGACACGTCTGCCTATTCTGCCACCATTTTGTCTCTCTTGGTGTAGGTCTTTTTTGGTTCATCTTGATTGGGACTTTGTGAGCCTCTTGGACTTGTGTGTGTGTTTTCTTCCCATATCAGGGAAGTTTTCTCTCATTACTTCTTCAAACAGGTTTTCTATTCCTTGCCCAGTTTCCTCTCTTTCTGGCACCCCTATTATGTGGATATTGTTTCATTTCTTGTTGTCCCAAGGCTCCCTTAAGCTCTCCTCCTGTTTTATAAGTTTTTATTCCAGTTTATGCTCTGCTTGGGTATTTTTTTCTACCTTGTCTTCTAGCTCACTGATGCAGTCCTCAGCTTCTTCTAGTCTACTGTTGATGCTTCCTATTGTGTTTTTTATTGCAGCTATGTCATTTTTCATTTCTTCTTGGTTCTTCTTCATTTCCTCTTGGTTCTTACACATGTTGTTGAATTTGTCTTCCATACTTTTCAACGTCCTTATGACCATTGCTCTGAATTCTTTCTCTGACAAATTTCTTGCCTCCATTTCATTTACTTCCCTTTCCAGTGATTCCTCCTTTTCTTTCATATGGGGGCTGTTTCTTTGCTCCTCTCAGGGTGATGGTTATGTGGCTCTCTCTCTACTGCGTTGACTTAAAGGCACAAAATACAATACGACAAGACACAACACAGAGGGCACAAAACACAAATGTATTCATGATACCAATAACCCTAAATAAAGGTGACCACGGAGGAAAGAGAATTATGGGAGAGGAAAGAGCACAAAAATGATATTGAGAAAAGAAAAAAGGTAAGAGAGGAAAGAAAAAGAAGAAAAAAGAAGGGGAAAAATATATGTATATGGGGAGAAAACTCGAAAAAACCAACAACTAATCCAAAAAATGCAAACAATGAACACCCAGAAAAGAAGGAGGAGAGCTGAGTCTGAAAAGGCAGAGATTATTTCCAGAAGGTAAGGTCAAGGACCTGAATGAGTGGGGTAATGGCCATGATTCAGTTTAGAGGGGGTAGAAAGACAATGCATGTATAAGAAGAAAAGTAAAAAACAAAATACTAAAAAAAGTATAAAATAATAATTGAAAAAAATTAATAATTAAAAAAATATAAAAAATACATATAGGCCAGAGTTGGTGATTGAAACTAATGAAGCTATTAGTAGTAGAAGAAAGAACAAGCGAGGAGAGAAAAAACAAAAGCATAAAATACAAAAACAAAAAAACAAACAAACAAACAAACAATCAAATAACAACAACAAGAAAGAGAGAAAGAAAAAAATTTGGCTAGTGGAGAAAGAGAAAAGAGAAGTGTGCATGGACTTGGAGCAGGGAAGAGGAAATTAGATATATGAGTAGACCAATAGAGACTACTTTAAAAGTAATGTGTCAATAAAGCCAATAAAGTAGATACATTTTTAACACGGAGTAAAAAGGAGGATAGAGAAAAACTAAAGCAAGAACAGAAGAGAAACAGGATGAAAAAGGGAAAAGTGAGGAAGAAAGTGTTCGTATAAAGGAAAAAATGAGATAGAGCAGTGGTTCTCAACCTTCCTAATGCCGTGACCCTTTAATACAGTTCTTCATGTTGTGGTGACCCCCAACCATAAATATATGAGTAAGCCAACAGAGACTACTATAATAGTAATGTGTCAATAAATCAGATAATTAAGATCAATTTTTAACAAGAAATAAAAAGAAAGGAGAGAGAAAAACTAAAGCAGGAACAGAAGAGAAGCAGGATGAAAAGAGGAGAAGTGAGGAAGAAGAGGTTGGCAAAAAGGAAAAAAAAATAAAGTAAAATAATGATAAAAAATAAAAATAGAATGTAGAACACTAATCAAAAAAATTTTTTTAAATGGTAAAAACACAATAATAAATAAAAATATAATAATAAAAAATAAAGTGAAAAAAATTGTTTTAGTTTCTTAAGTAAAAGATAACAAATAAAAAAAGTGAAGTAGTGAAGTTCATTTGCTTCAGCAGAGCTTCAATGTCCCATGCGGTCTGGTTTAAGACCCTTCTCTACTGTTCTGTCGGCCACGTCTCAGTTTCCTGCCAGGTAGTCAGCACAGTGTTGAAGTTCTCAGTGATCCACCGCTCCTCTGTGTCATATGCCACAACCTTGGTTTCAAGCAGGCAGATTCAATCTGTCCACTTTGTTTTTTGCCTGCTTTCAGTTGTATTTACACAAATGTCTATTTCTGACATGGCCCCTAGGTGGCGGTGTTTCTGTATTAGTTTCTGGGATCAAATAGCCCCTCTGAAGCATCCATTTTATATAAAAGGCAATCTCTGACTTTTCCATCCATGGATTGCCTCACCAGCTGTGTTTAACTCACCAATTCCAGGCGGATGTTATTTGATTCAGCTGTTTCTTCTATCTGCTCTGTGAGAAGGCGCAGGACCCGTCTGCCTATTTGGCTGCCGCCTTGTCTCCCCCTGGACAAACCTTTTAGGTGCCCGCAGCCAGGGAGGCTGGAGTCTCGGTGTTCATGGGTTTGCAGCTGAGGCAGCTGGTCCCTGGGCGTTGTGGCTGTAGGGTCCAGGGAGGTATCTGAGGTCTCCCCAGGTGAAGGCAAGGCTGGGCTTCTGATCACAACTCCTCTCCCCTTCAAGATGACGCTGTCTCTGTGGCAGAGCCAGCTGCCCCAGGATAGATTTCAGCATAGTAGAGGCTGTCTGGCCAGGGGAGCCTGGTCCCCAACAATCCTATGGAATATAACTGCCCCTCACTCACAAATACACACACTCCCACACATCCACGCACTCTCCTTTTGCACTCACACTGTCTTGCTCATGCCATCCTGTCGGCCGCCATCTTCCCTCTTCCCTATCTCACCCATCTTTTTAAAAGTTCTCTTGACCATATTTCCCCTCCAGCTTCTCTCTCAAACCCATTTCAGTCGTTCCACAACTCCACCCAGAATGCTCTTTATTAAGTTCCCTCCACGGTGGCCAAACCAAATGGTCACCACTTATTCTTTATCTTGCATATGGCTTTTATTTCATTTCAAACCAAAGGACTACCTTTGGCACAGTTTGTAGGTTAGTCCCAGTGGTAACAAGCCCTCTCAGATTTGTATATCTTGGAGTGTCTTAATTTTTCTTAGTTTTTTGTTTATATTTTTAAATTAAATTTATTGAGGTAATATTGCTTATAATATTATATAATTTCAAGCATACAACATTATAATTCAACTGCTGTATACTTTATTGTGTGCTCACAACCAAAGTGAAGTTTCCTTCCATATATTTGACACCCTTTACCCACTTCACTCTCCCCTCAATCACCTTTCCATCTGGTAACCACCATTTTGTTGCCTGTATTTTTATTTGTTCATTTGTTGTTGTTTTGTTTTATATCCCGCATTTAGTGAAATCATACAATTTTGTCCTTTCCCATTTGACTTATTTCACTTAGCATAATACTCTTCAGTTCGATTCATGTTGTCACAAATGGCAATATTTCATCTTTTTATGTTTGAGCAGTATTACATTATATATGCACCATACCTTTATCCATTCATCCATGCAAGGAAACTTAAGTTGTTTCCCTGTCTTGGCTGTTGTAAATAATGCTGCAATGAGCATAGGGGTACATATATCTTTATGAATAAGTGTTTTCTAATATGGGGATAAATACTAATATTGCTGGGTCATATGGAATGTCTACTCTTAATTTTGTGAGGAACCCTCATACTCTTTTCCATAGTGGTTGCATCACTTTACATTCCCACCTATAGCTTACATTCCCTTTTCTCCACAGCCACTCCATCACTATTATTTGTTGTCTTTTTGATAATAACCTTTCCAACAGGAGTGAGGGTATATCTCATTGGGGTTTTATTTGTATTTCTAGTAATAATCAGTGATGTTTAATCTTTTATTATGTCTGCTGGACATCTGTATGTCTTCCTTGGAAAAAGATCTATTCAAGTCTTCTGCCAACTTTTAAAATCAGATTGTTTGTTTTTTGTTATTGAGTTGTATGAGTTCTTTATATATTTTAGATATTAGCACCTTATGTTAAGTATCATTTGTAAATATTGTTTCCCATTTGCTTGGTTGCTCTTTGTTTTATTGCTTTCTTTTGCTGTGCATAAGGTTTTCAGTTTGATATATTCCCATTTGTTTATTTTTGCTTTTACATCCCTTGCCTTTGGGGTCAAGTCCACAAAATCCTTTTGAGACCAATGTCTACAACCATGCTTTCCTCTATAGCAGGGTCAAGTCCCTTGCACGAATTTCATGCATTGGGCCTCTATTGTGTGTTTGTGTGTGTGTGTGTATATATACATTTTTTTTACAATCCTTTGTATTTTTGTGGTGTCAGTTGTTATTTCATGCCTTTTATGATTTACTTTATTGGGTACCCTCTCCTTGTTTCCCTTTTTTTCTTAAATATATTTTTATTGATTTCAGAGAGGAAGGGAGAGGGGAGAGAGAGAAACATCAATGATGAGAGAGAATCATTGATTGGCCCCCTAGTGGAGATTGAGCCCACAACCCAGGCATGTACCCTTGACTGGATCAAACCTGGGACCCTTCAGTCCACAGGCCAATGCTCTATCCACTGAACACAACCAGCTAGGGCTCCTTGTTTCTTGATGAATCTGGCTAGCAGTTCATCAATCTTGTTTTATCTTTTCAAAGAACCATCTCTTGGTTTTATTGATCTTTTGTATTTTTTTTTTTGTCTCTATGCCATTTATTTCCACTCTGATCTGGATTATTCCCTTCCTTCTACTTACTCTGGGATTTCCATTTTGTTCTCTCTCTAATTGTTTTAGTTGTAGGGTTAGAGATTTTTCTTGTTTCTTGCAGTAGGCTTGTAGTGCTATGAACTTCCCTCTCAGGACTGCTTTTGTTGTGTCCCATAGATTTGGGGTTGTTGTGTGTTCATTTTCATTTATTTCCAGAGAAACAGATAAGTTCCAGACAGAGAGTTAGAGGCACCCCTGATAGATTCTTGATTGTATTGGGATGCCCTGTGGCCTGAGAGCCACAGTAGGGCAGGTACCCTATCTCCTGGGAACTACCCAGTGTGTGGAGTTCATAACCCTTTTCCTGAGGGTAGGCTTAAAAATAATCACCATAATAGCCAGTAATTGAGAGTGTGGACTTCACTCAGACAGGTGGACTCCACTCCTCAGGGATACCTGCCATCTGAATGCCACCTGGGTGTAGAGTGTTATCTCATGCTCTGAGGCCAGCCTTATCAATGGTCACAGAGATGGTTGGGCACTGTGATGATGGACTCACTCTACTAAGAGAGGTGTACTTGACTCTACATGAAGCTCGTCCCTAGCCAGGTGTTCCTGCTTCTTGGTCCCCAGATTTGGGTAGCCTTACAGAAAATCCTCCCTATTGTGTCTGGCCATTAAAGGGTGTCTAATATCTCTGTGACCTTGGATGGAAAAATCATCCTACAACTTTTGTCTTTAGAAGTTGTGCTAGTGACATTTTGACATGTCTTTCATGTTCCCAAGAGCCTTTAATAGCTTCCCCTTTTATAATAATCTCAAACTATTACTGAGGAGAAGAGGAAACACCATCAGAACAACTCTATGCTTGCTTGTGTTCTTTTTCTCTTTCTGAATCCTATTTCAGTCTTTTATAACCCTTCTTAAGGTGACCCAGATTTCTACAATAAAACAGACTCCTCTACAGATTCACAGAAGACCTTATTTAGTAATTTTGTTGTTTTTCTCCAAGAACCCAGTTCTGGAGAAGTTGGGGAAATCTTTAGGTAGATTTCTTAATTCTGTTCTAGCCCCAGGCATGTGTACAATCACTGTTTCCCCTCTGCCCAAAAATGGCCTTTCTGTTCTGAATGTAATTTATTTGTGGCTCTCCTATGAGGTTCTAATTTCCAATCAAGATGAGCTTCCCATTGATTTAGCTTAAATTTAGAGCTTCTTTTCTTTTAATTTTGCATGCAAAAATTAATTTAGGCATGAAAATAGCTACATTTTTACCATCGTAAGTTGATATAACTTTTTGTTAAATCCTAGCTAGCATTTCTGTAAGCATTTGCAAGTCTTCCTATTGTACATTTGCAGAAGTATTAATGGGGCCTGAGGGCTTGGAGTATTCAGCCTTAGAGGCATGACTTCCCATGTTGACTTTAGTTTTTTTTTAATTGTTTTATTGCTTAAAGTATTACAAAGAGTATTATATATGTCTCCTTTTTTTTCTCCCCTTGACCCTCCCTCCCCTAGCCTCCCATGCCCCCAAGTGTCTTCTGTCCACTGGATATGCTCATATGCATGCATATAAGTCCTTTGGTTGAACTCTTACCCCCACTCCCACCCCCCAACACTCCCTAGCCTTCCCGCTGTAGTTTGACAGTCTGTTCCAGGTTGCTCTGCCTCTGTATCTATTTTTGCTCATCAGTTTATAATGGTCTTAATTATCCATAAATGAGTGAGATCATGTGGTATTTTGCTTTCATTGACTGGCTCATTTCACTTAGCATAATGCTCTCCAGGTCCATCCATGCTGTCGCAAATGGTAAGAATTCCTTCTTTTTTA
>NW_005355759.1:147447-147763 GCF_000412655.1 Myotis brandtii | reverse complement strand
CTCTGTTTCACTTAGCTGCTTTTCTGGCAAGTCCTCTTCTTTCCTTTGGGGGTTTCTTGGTCTACCCATGTTTGATCTCACTGACAGATCTAGATTTTGTGTCGTTCAGGGGCTGCTCCCTGGGTGGCTGTGGCTCCTTGGGCTGCTGTTGCTCCTTGGGTGGTTGTGGTAGCAGTTGCTCCTCAGTTGGCAGCAGCTCCTCTGGTGGGTGCTGTTCACAGCCGTGGTGGCTCCTCTGGCTGGTGCGGGGAGGCTTCTCACACAGCTGCTGTTCCTCAGACAGAGGGTGTGCTGATCATGAGGCTGCTGTTCCTTG
>NW_005355759.1:144684-147338 GCF_000412655.1 Myotis brandtii | reverse complement strand
TGGTGGGCTGCTTGTGGGGCTACTGCTCCTTGGACTTGGACAGGTTGATTGCAAATCTGCTGCTCCTCAGATGGGGGTGGGCTGTTTGCACGGCTGCTGCTCTTTGGACGGGAGTGAGCTTCACGCGTCGCTGCTCCTCCTCTCCAGGTGTCTGGCTATGTGGATTGCTCTCTAGCACTTTAGCCAGACAGGATAAAATTCACCTTAACAAGACATGACTCAAGGGGAACAAAGCATGAATGTACTCATGACACCGATAACCCCAATAGAAGTGACCAACTGAGAAAAGAGAATTAGGGGAGAAAAAAGAGAGTACAAATGATATCTATAGAAAACACCACAGAACCAATAGATAAACCAAATAAATACAAACACCAAACACCCAGTAAAGAGAGTGGGGGAAGAATCTATAGAGGCTGAGCTGATATACAGGAAATAAGGTTAAGAATTGGTTAAATATGTGGAGGACCTCACTTCAGTATAGCGGAGGTAGAAAAGGGATGAGTGGATAAGAAGATACAGAAAGGGAACAAAATAATATATTTACAAAAAAAATTGATTAAAAAAATGGTATTAAAATAGAAAATAACAAGTAAAAATAAAATCAAATTGAATGATGAAAAAATAATGTGAAACGAAGTAGAAAATAAAGCAACAAACAAAAAAAGGAAAACAAAGAAAAAAGCAAAAAAAGAGCTAATAAAATAATAATAATAAAATAAAAATGAAAAATTGAAATGTCATTCCTTTGGCTGGCTTAAGATCCCAGTTTTCTGGAGTGTCTGTGATTTTTTTTTTTCATGTTGACTAGTTTTATTTTGAGATCTGTAGAGTCATAAAAAATTTCTAGGGATATCATGTACTGGGTTGAAGTGTGCTCAAAGGGGCTGTCACCTATTGAGTCATCTCAAACCTCTTACATGTCTCCCTTTTTCTTTCCAACTAATACAGCCATGAGGACTTGGAGCACTAGGTAATCAATCCCTTTGTTAATGTCCCTGGAGTGTTAATTATTTAATTACAGTTGAATTGGAATTCTCTATGGGGTTCCTGTGCACTTGCTATACTTTCTGACACCTCCATAGAGATTCTTACTCAACTAAGAAAACCAGAGATTTAAGCTGGAGGGAGGAAGTGCCCCTTATCTTCAGAGTTAAACAAGTTCAGGCTCTCATTTATGCAGTAAAAGGTTTTGTTTAGACCCTCAGAAATCAATTCCAATTGAAAAGCCAAAGTTAAAAACCAGCCACTCATTTTTTTCTCCTGTCTTAGTCATCTTGACCCTTATCTAAATACTAGACTCTCTCAACACTAGTCTCTTAAACTCCACCTCAGTGGTTAAAAGAATAAAAACAGTTCAAGGAAAGTCAGCCTCTTACCTTAATACAGGGATGTCTGGTGCTGGAGGCCAAAGCAAACAGCAATTAGCATAAAAGTGCAAAAGAGACATTGGAAAGCCAATGAACTTTGATATTCAGCAGGGCTGAGTATCAGCACAAGACCTGCTGTGATTGCAATGGCTTCAGGCGATTTCCCAACCTGATAATCTTTACATTGTATACCAAACTTTACCTTTGATCTGCCTGCATGCATTGCTAAAGGGCAAATATGTATTCTAAGTGAATAAAAAGCAGATGTGACCCAGTCTCGGTGAACCTCTTCACAATAGAGGTTCCCACCTGGCCCCACATGGCTTCCAAACTCATATTTCTTGTATAGCATTTTCATTTGTGCGTTGGCCCCTCCTTCAGATCCTGAACCTCACTGTGCAGGTGGCAGCAGTCTGGCATCCCAAGGAACACTCACCCAGGTCCACCCAATGCAAAGCAAGGAGCAGGTAGGGTACATTGTGCCTCTGCTGGCACCTAAAATTGGTCTGGGTCTGCAAGGTGGTTCTGGGTGGAATTCTGCCACACTATGCCATAAGAAAATCCAA
This sequence comes from Myotis brandtii, assembly GCF_000412655.1. NCBI lineage: Eukaryota > Metazoa > Chordata > Mammalia > Chiroptera > Vespertilionidae > Myotis > Myotis brandtii. The sequence continues at coordinate 145,402 of NW_005355759.1, read as the reverse complement.
GTCATGACTTGAATCACTGTCCTATAATGTTGGTGGAGGCAAGAATGGCACCAGGACTTATACCAGTGGGGTCAGATTGGACCTTGGTTCAGCTATCTTGGTATTTGAGTTCTGGATAGGAAACAATTCAGATCCAAGACTCAAACTATAAGAGAAAGTTTATTTATAAAGTTAAAGTGGAAGAAGAAGTAAGTGGTAACATAAATGGGCTCAGGAAACAAGTTATAGAGGCAAAAGAAGGGGCCCTTGGAGCATAGGAGAGAGAAGGGTAAAGGTAACATGCCTGGGGATGTGAGACATGGCTCACCTGTCCAAATTTCAAATGACAGACTAGGAAACAGAAGCTTGGTGAAAATGAGACTTTTAATAACACTCTTGAGAGCAGGCTGTTAGGTTAGGTGGCTCAGGAGGTGGCATAGGAAATAAAGAGAGTTGAGTGAATCAGAAAAGAAAGAAAAGGAAAGGTTTTATTCTGCGTCCCCGGGCGACCCACAAACCCCAAAGACAGGGCCAGTGGATTCGCGCCAACAGGGGGGGGGGCGCTTTTTTTTTTTTTTAACTATATATTTTATTGATTTTTTACAGAGAGGAAGGGAGAGAGATAGAGAGTTAGAAACATCGATGAGAGAGAAACATCGATCAGCTGCCTCCTGCACATCTCCCACTGGGGATGTGCCCGCAACCCAGGTACATGCCCTTGACCGGAATCGAACCTGGG
>NW_005355759.1:134927-142900 GCF_000412655.1 Myotis brandtii | reverse complement strand
TTTTTCCTAGAGATAATGATCTCAGTTTCTGATAATAGCCAGACTGTTGGATAAACCTGTACATTCAAGGAAGTTTCCTTTGGGAAGGGTGGGGTGGGTGAGGGGATTGGGGTGAGAAGACGCTGAGGTCAGAGCAGTTTTCAGTTCAGAGGAGGGGACAGTCGTGGAGGAGATAAGGAGATAAGGTGTTCACAGCGAGACTGAGGTAGGCGACTGTGGTCTGGGACAACAGGGCCCCATAAGGGGATGCATGGCAGTGGGGGATTGGCATCCCTGTGAAGGGAGAGGGCCAGGAGTGGAAGGAGCAGGGAAGCTGAAGGGCTCCAAGTGAGCTGCAGAGTGGACGCTAGGATGGTGAGGATATCTCGTCCTAACAGGGGCTCGGGGCATGAAAACATGACTAAGAACGAGTGGGTTATAGGGCTATCATCAAGGAGGCAGGGAAGGGGTCCGGTGGTCAGTGGGCAGGTGGATTTGTCGTCAATACCCATGACCGAGATTGTGGAAGGAAAAAGGCTCCTAAAAAGAAGGGCAGGACAGAGAAGTTAGCCCCCGTGTCGACCAGGAAGGTGACCCACTACCTTCAGTGCAGCTCTGGGCTTGGCGAGGGTGGTGGGGGCCGTCGAGACTGGGCATCTTCAGTCTTCAGCCAGTCCCAGCATGGCCAGCAGCGGGTCATGACCTGGAAGGGCGGCCCCTCCACGCTAGGGTGCAGAGGGCCCGCCACTTTTCCAGGGGCAGTCACTCTTCCAGTGGCCACTTTGACCTCACGCCAGGCAGGGTTTGGTTGGAACCCAGGGCTGGGGGCACTGCTTTGCACAGTGGCCTTCATTTCTGCATTTGAAGCATTCTCCGGGTGGCATTCCTTTCGTTGCACCCCCACTGTGCACAGCCCCCTTGGGGCCATGTCGGCTGCCATTGACAGCAGGGCCACAACTAAGGCGTAAGTCTGCAGGTCTACCTTCTGTCGAAGGCAGGCCTCCCAATTTGATTCTGCCTGCTCCTCACGGGCATTAACCTTAAAGGCCGTGTTCACTGGATCTTGGACTGGGGTCTGAGAGCTATTAAGGACCTTAAAGGTCAGCTTTAAAAGGTTTATGGAAGTTTACAGTAAAGGTGGTCGGGTCAGTGGCCTCTCAATCTGTGAGGCTGGACATAGAGAGTGGGGGCATAGACCCAGACTATGTCCTCAGTCCCTGCTGCCTCCCTCAGGGGTAGAATGGGCACAGAAATGGAAGAGGCTGTTGAGGAAGGCAGTCTTCAGGTGGCCTGAAAATGAGTGTTAAATGGGAAAGGCTGGTTTCAGTTGTAAGGGGGGAGGGAGAGCAGGAGAGGTGGAGGTGAATGATCCTGGGTAGGCATGGGAGAGGTATCGGAATTCTTTGATGAACGCAGTGGGGTTGGCGAGAAGGACACCAGCTGTTGTTCAATCGCCTTTAAAAGCCACAACCTCCCAGGGGCAGGGCAGAGGGGAGGAGGGACAGAAGGAAGGTGGGGCCTGCGGACGTGTGTGTTTACCAACTGGGGAAGCAGGCAGAAGGTGGGGGAGGGGGCAGTCGCCTGGCCTTGAGTTTCAGGCTCCTGCGGCCGTGGCAGCAGTGGCAGCCGGCCATGGACAGAAAGCGGGGAGGGTCAGCACAAAGAGGAGAAGGCGTGGCTGGAGGAGGGTCCGGCAGGGAGGGAGGAGGGGAGAGTGTGGACGGACAGGGGCAAGAGGCCGGTGGGAGAACGGGCGGCTTTTGCTGGGGGAGTTCGTGGTGGTCTCTGGTGAAGGGGGGGTGGGAGGACGTGAGGACGATGGTGGTGGCGTTGCCGCCCCCCACACACAGCACATGAACCCCCCCCACACACACACACGCACCACACACACTGTGTGCCACAGCCCGGGGGGAGGAGGGAGGACGGGGCGAGGAGAGAAGGCAGAAGGAACTTTGGGGGGAGGGACGGGATGCAGAGAGAGGGAGAAACAGAGAGAGAGAGGCTTGGGCACATTTCCCAGTTCCCTGGCAGAAATTACTGAGATCGGTACGGACAGTAAAGTCAAGGTCCCATTTTCATACTGAGGCCATGCTACATTAGAGAAATAGGACGCAGGTCCGGGGCAGGCCCAGTGTTTAGCCAGATTGGCGAGCAGGCACTGTAGAGGTGTGCTCGGATTAGGTTAGGAATTTGGATTCCCCCATGCTCGATGCCCATAGCCTGTAGCGGGGCAAAAGGCTGGCGTCCCAGCGGTTTAACCCCACTAGGGACGGACGGACGGAGGGACCGGGGGCGGGGGGAGGTAGAGAAGTCTCTGCTACCTCTCTGAGGTCTGGAGGAACCTTCCTGGAAGGGTCCCGAAAGGCTATCTCTGACACGGCCACGTTTTACCGTCAGAGATGCCGGCGGGCGGGCGGCCACGAGGAACAGGCACGGGGTTGCTGATGTTGCCAAACCAGGAAAGGGCTGCTGAGATGAAGAAACCAGGTCCTGATGGGTCCTGGGCCACGAGGAGGGAGAGGCGGGCACCCCATGCCATGGAGGGACGGGCAAATGAGGTGCTCGCGCCACCCGGGTTTCAAGGCACCAAATGTTAGGTTAGGTGGCAGCGTAGGAAATAAAGAGTGTTGAGTGAATCAGAAAAGAAAGAAAAGGAAAGGTTTTATTCTGCGTCCCCGGGCGACCCACAAACCCCAAAGACAGGGCACGTGGATCCACACCAACAGGGAGGGGGGCGCTTTTTTTATACTGCAGTTGGGTGAGGGGTGGGGACATGAGCTGAGGTATTCAGCTGAGGAAGTTTCCGCTGCAGGGGGTCAGCAGGGTATTCAGGAAGGAGTCAGTACCAGTGTGGGGGTCGTGTTGATTCAGGGAGAAGCCAGTATCTGTGTCTGGCACACTGATCTGTTAGAAATGCCAGGGAGGGTCCATTATCTCATCACACATCTGCATGTATCCGATCCTGGGCTCTCTCCGACCTAACACATGCGTTCATTTTACAGGATCACATGTAGGGCAAGGAACATAGCCTATTTATTTAGACCCTTCTCCAGTTCCTCATTGGATGAGTACTATGTGATCACATAGTACTATTTCCTAATAGATCACATAGGTCTTGCTGTCTCCCATTGGGTTATTTTAAAAAATGGGCTGGGGCCTTCTCTAGTTGCCTCCACCTCCCTTTGTCTAGGGGAATCTTCTTAGGATACGTGCTACCAGCCACGTGTACAGCTCTCATCCTCTCTCCCCACCCCCACATCCTGTTTGCTCTGGGGAAATTCAGCAGCAGCCTCCTGGCCACATCCTGTTTGTTTTCTATGAAGATAAATAAGAGGCATATTTCTTACAGGGGTGAAAGAGGAGGGAGAGGGGAAATGTGTAAGCATACTCCCATGAGAGAGAGTGTGCTGGGTCCTCCATCCTAAGGGTTTTTAAGGGTGGAGATTTTAGTGGAGATCCCAAGGAAAGAATCTCAATAGACTATTCAACAGCTTTCCAGGTGTGTCCTTTCAGGACCATGGTCTCTAATGATTGATTGGCAGCAGCGCAGGGTATAATTAGTCAATGCAGCTACTCCTGAGGTTAGCTGTGGCATTGCTGGTTTTGTTGCTTTTTTTGGGTCTGGAACTGAAACATAACTGAAGCATAGATGTATTTGATACGGATCAGAACCTCATTGTCCTAGAGGCTATTTTCTGTCCCCCTTATTCCTTTGACTTCTTAGAGGGTCTAACCCTCATATTCTAGGGGAGGAAAGGTCACCCTGGCAGTGATATCCTTGTTTTTCCAGTTCTACCCAATGCTAGTCACCTTGGGCTTTCTGCTCTAATGATATTCTGTACCTGGTCCATTGTCCTTGGTCTGCTCATGTTTGTCTAACTGCTTATCACAATCGTAGAACTTCCATTCATCCAGATTTCAAGCAGTTCTGATTGCTTATTGTTTTACTAGTGGCCCGGTGCATGAATTCATGCATGGGTGGGGTCCCTCCCGGTGGCCTGCAGGGATCGGGCTGAAACCTGCAGTCCAATACCACCTGCCACTCTGGCCTGCCACTCCTGCTCATCCCAGCCCCACTGCACCTGCTGCGGGCTCACGCCCAGTCAGTCCTGATTGGGAGAGGCTTGTGCCACAGCAGTGGTGCTCACTGGCTGTGAGCCCTGATACTGGTGCCCATCCTGAGGGGGGTTGGGGGGCTAGAATGTGATTGGCCCTCCGGGTGGGCAGTGGGATACACTTGCTGGCCCGGGATCCAGATACATCCCGCTGATGTTCATGCCAGCTGTTGGGAGCCACATGGAGACAACTTTTATATAGTTTCTTCCTTGTGGAGCATTTATGGAGGGTAAGCAGCCTCGATGCCTGAGGCCGACTTCCAGGAGGCTGGTGGCACTGTCAGGATCATGCCTGCAGTGCCTGTTTGGTAATGCCTCCCAAGTCTCCGGAGATTGGACCTGCAGGACTACTGAGGGAGTGAGTGGTTGCTGCCAGGCTGTTGGGTTGCTGGGCTGGTGGGCAGCTCCTGCATTGAGCATTGGCCCCCTGGTGGTCAGTGCACATCATAGCCACCAGTCGACTGGTTGTTCGGTCACTTAGGCTTTTATATATATAGTTTTGTTGTAATTTTGATGTCTCATAAGTATGTTTTTAAGCTTTGTAGAACAGGTTCAGAGCACCCTTTATTCTAGACATAGTTTTCCCCACTACTCACCACATAAAACCCTGTGAACATTTTAGCCTGTAGTCTATGAATTACCAGATTTTTCTATGTTGGCAGTATGCAAAATGAAACATTTCTGGCCCTGAGATCCAGAAATTGATTCCTTTTTTTTCTTTTATTCTATTTTATTTTTATATTACTTTTTATTTATTTATTATTTTCTTATTGTTTAAAGTATTACAAATGTCTCTTTTTTCCCTGATTGACCCCCCAGGCCACTCCCACCCCTGAGGGCAAGCCACCACTGCTCCAGTGTCTGTGTCCATTGTTTATGCTAATATGCATGCATATAAGTCCTTTGGTTGATCTCAAACCCCCCTCCCCCTCCCTTCCCCCTCCGGGGGCGGGGTCTGTTCAGTGCTACCTTGTCTCTGGATCTATTTTTGTTCAACAGTTTATATTGATCATTATATCCCACATATGAGTGAGATCATGTGATATTTATCTTTCTCCAACTGACTTATTTCACTTAGCATATGCTTTCCAGTTCCATCCATGTTGTTGCAAATGGTAAAAGTTCCTTCTTTTTTATGGCAGCATAGTATTCTATTGTGTAGATGTACCACAGCTTTCTAATCCACTCATTTGCTGATGGGCACTTAGGCTGTTTCCAAATCTTAGCTATTGTAAATTGTGCTGCTATGAACATGGGGTGCATATATCCTTTCTGATTGGTGTACCTGGTTTCTTGGGATATAGTCTTAGATGTGGGACTACTGGGTCAAATGGGAGTTCCTTTTTTAACTTTTGAGGAAACTCCATACTGTTTTCCACAATGGCTGCACCAGTCTGCATTCCCACCAGCAGTGCATGAGGGCTCCTTTTTCTCCACATCCTCGCCAGCACTTCCTTTGTTTCTTTTGGATGGTTCTTTAGGGTCTCCATTTTGAGAACCACTGCAATGTAGCATTAACTCATACACAAATAAAAGAGCTATTAAAACTTTAGTCATGCAACTTACAATATCCAATAAATGACAGACCATTTGAGAATAAAAAGAAGCATAACTCTTATAATAGAAAAATCTCTTTAAAAACCGATTTCTGACATTTCAAAACCAATATCAGTGTCACTAAAATAACACCGACAGAGAGATCCTGTAAGATGGTGGCGTAGGTAAATGCCTGTACTTGCCGCCTCCCACAACCACATCAAAATTACAACTACAATACAGAAAAACCATCATCCAGACCCACTGTAAAGCTGGATGAATAGAAGTCCTACAACTAGAGAAGTAAAGAAGAAAGTACACTGAGACGGGTAGGAGGTATGGAGGTGCGGAATGGGCTGGTCCAGCACCCACTTGTGCCGCTTTTTTAATTGGGAGGGAGATTGTCCCTGCAGAGGCTGCCTGGAGGAGCAAGGAGTCCCAGCCCCACACCAGACTCCCAGCCCAGGGTCCCAGAGCTGGGAAAAGAAATCCTTACTGGCAATAATAACTACAGGCTGTAAAACCCAGTGAGGATTAGGGATCAGTGACACAGAGGCTGATCAGTGACACAGAGGCTCTTAAAGGGCTGGCACCATGAACTGAACTAACAAGATCCTGCTTCCTTTGAGCTCCATTACCAGGGAGATGCTTTTGGGAACACAGACACATACAAAGAAGAACTGTATTGTCTGGCATTGGGACAGGAACTATGGAGCAGCTTTCTCTCAGATGGAGGTGCTCACAGGGATCATTGTTCCTCTGCTGTGACCTACCCATTCTGATTCCCTAATAACCCACCTCATCCAATTTACAACCCCACCCAAGCTGTGTGCAGCACCTTTTGCATATAAATGACCAGTCCTTGCTCAGGCTAAAATCTCTCAAACAAACTGCAGCTGGATCAGGTAGCCTCAAACTTATTAATAAAAGGCCCAAGACCTCACACCAGCACCAGCCTGCCTTCCTTCACAGCTGGGCCTCATCTGGCACTTATCTGGGCACTTCAAAACCAAATACAAAGAGGAAGAATCTTCAGATCTCTCTGTAGCTCCTGCTGGGTGGCCCCAGGCAGTGGCTGACTTTATACCTCCCTGGAGACCCAAGAGCCAGTGTACCCAGTGGCCAGTGTCAGACCATACCAGGTTACAACTCTACACATCCATAAGTCACACACTAAAGGGGCAGACTCAGTGAACACCAAGGCCCCACATAAGGAAGTCCTGCTCCATAGAGGTGTGTCCTGCTCCATAGAGGTGTCTCCTGCACAGCAGCTCTCCCACTGTAGTTGCACCTGTCCTCACAGCCAATTGGCCTGGAGGTCAATTCCTCCCAGTGACACCAACAACAATCAAGTCTCAACTACAAGACTGTGTTCACAGCCCACAAAGGGGTGTACCTAGAGCTCCCAGCTCAGATGACTGGGGAGGCTGAGCCACTGGGCCCTATAGAACACCTACAACATAAGGCCACTCTACCAACTAAAGGAGACATCACAGCTCTACCCAATACATAGAAGCAAACATAGGGAAGCAGCCAAAAAATGGAAACAAAGAAACATTTCACAAATGAAAGAAATGGAAAAAAGCAAACTATTGGATATAGAGTTCAAAACCATGGTTATAAACTTAATCAAGAATCTTCTAGAAACCTCAAAAAAATGGAAATTAAGTATATATTACATTGACTAAAATAAAGAATAACGCACAGAGATTTAACAGTAGAGTAGAGGATTCTGAGAATCAAATCAATGATTTGAAATATGAGGAAGCAAAAAACACCCAATCATAAGAGCAAAAAAAAAAAAGAATCCAAAAATATGAAGATAGTGTAAGGAGCCTCTGGGACAACTTCAAGTGTACCAACATTCGCATTATGGGGGTGCCAGAAGAAGAGAAAGAGCAAGATATTGAAAACCTATTTGAAGAAATAATAATAGAAAATTTCCCCTAACTGGTGAAAGAAATAAATTTACATGTCCAAGAAGTACAAAGAGTCCCAAACAAGAGGAACCCAAAGAACCCCACACCAAAACACAGCATAATTAAAATGCCAATGGCTAAAGACAAAGAGAGAATATTAAAAGCAGCAGGAAAGAATCAGTTAGTTACCTCCAAGGGAATGCCCATAATACTGTCAGCTGATTTCTCAACAGAAACTATTCAGGCCAGAAGGGAGTGACAAGAAATATTCAAAGTGGTGAATACCAAGAACCTACAGCCAAGATTAATCTACCCAGCAAAGCTATCATGTAGAATTGAAGGTCAGATAAAGAGCTTCACAGATAAGAAAAAGCTAAAGAAGTTTATCACCACCAAACCAGTATTATATGAAACTAGAGGCCTG
>NW_005355759.1:117687-134180 GCF_000412655.1 Myotis brandtii | reverse complement strand
ATGGCTGTTTGCAGGCTGGCCAAGCCCCCCAGCGGGGACCCTCACCCCATGAGGGTGTGGCCATCCTGGGTGAGGGGCTGATGGCTGTTTGCAGGCTGGCCACGGCCCCCAGCCACCCAAGCTCCCAGTGGAGGCTGGCTGGAAGCAGGTATCTGGGATTTATTTGTCTTCTATAATTAAAACTTTGTTGCCATGAGCGGAGGCCACAGCCAGCTCAGGGCAGGCAGGAAGTTTGGCTTCCTCCATCGCCAGGGTAACCAAGCTTCCTGCTTGCTCCAGCTCCGTGGCTGCCGGCCACCATCTTGGTTGGGTTAATTTGCATATAGTCGCTCTGATTGGCTGGTGGGCATGGCTTTGGGCATAGCAAAGGTACAGTCAATTAGCATCTTTGTCTTTTATTAGTGTAGATATTGAAGGGTATTCTTTAAAAAGAGGAGGAAGAAGAAAAAGATAAAAATATTAACAGCAAAATAGCAACAAATATATACCTATCAATAATTGAATCTAAAAATCAAAATAAATGAATAAGAAATCTAATGAACAGAATAAACTGGTGAATAAAATAGAATCAGAGGCATGGAAATGGAACAGACTGACAATTCTCAGAGTGAAGGTGGGGGATGGGAAGAGATTAAGCAAAGAACTTATATGGATATATGCATTACCTATAGACAGACAATAGAGTGGCAAAGGCCTGGGGTGGGGCAGGAACTGGGTGGAGAGGGGCAATGGGGGGGGGGAAGAGGAACACCTGTAATAATCTCAACAATAAAGATTAAAAAAGTAACACTGACATGAGCTAAATATCCCAATAGTCGTCATCTTAAAATTTATTTAATTTGATGAGAAACAGTTGGTCCCCTGTTGTCTGAAGAGAGTATTTCATATAGTACCTGTGGTCTGCACAGCCCATATCTCTGATATCCTTAGCAACAAACGTTCTGCTGCTCACCTAACTGCTCCAAATATTAAAGTAATGGGGTGAAAGATTATGCATATAGCACGTTCTGAAAATATAATAAACTCAATAATAGACTGCATTAATTGATAACCTGTATCGTAATTTGATAATGTAACACAGTATCGCATACCAGTTCATTTATTTGATTTGACGATTCTATAAAAGTGGAACACAATTTATGGTAGGATTTTTTTAACTTAAATCTTTATTGTTGAAAGTATTACATACGTCCCCGTTTTTCCCCTATTGACCCCTTGTAGCTTGCCCCCACCCCAGACCTTCACCACCCTATTGTCTGTGTCCATGCATTATGTATATATACATAGAAGTTCTATGTACATACAAGTTCCTACCCACCCACTCTCCCCTACCTTCCCTCTGAGATTCCACAGTCCAGGTAGGAATTCTTAACTAGGGCATATGAATATATTTTATAGTCTCTGGGAACCCTCTGAAATTGTAAAATTCTCTGTGTCTATTTATGTATTTGTATGTGGAAGTGTTGATAGCTTTTTTTAGATTTTCAAAGGAGTACAATAATGAAAATAAGAAATAGGGTCCCTGGTTTAAGGATACCTCAAATGAGTTCAACAACATCCCTGTCTCCTTTTCTCCCTAGTATCACCCATTTTCTTTTTTAACAATAGTGTCCACAAAGATTATTAATCATGGCAGTAAAATTACTATTGTGTAGAAATAGATTTAAAAGCTAGATTGCATAGCAATAGAAAGATTCCAAAAAAAAATTCAATAATAATGTGATAACTTTGCATGGTGACAGATGGCTACTTGACTTATTGTGGCGATCACATTGTAAGATATAGAAATGTTGAATTGCTATGTTGTACACATAAAATTAATATAATATTATATGCCAACTACATTTTAATAAAATTAATACAATGAGATATCACCCATTAGGTTGGCTATAATAAAAAAGACAAATAATTTTAAAATGTTTGCAAAGATGTGGAAAGATTAGAATCCTCATACACGACTAGTGGGAATGTAAAATGATGATTCTGCTTTAGAAAACAGTTTGGCAGTTCCACAAATGGTTGAACATAGAGTGATATGACCCAATAATTTCACACCTAGGTATGTACTCAAGAGAAATAAAAGCAGATCTCCCCAAGTACATTGTTTTATTTATCAAGTAGGATTGCAGTGTCTACACCCTTTTATAACTGTCATATGAATGAAAAATTTGAAAAATTGTTTCTGATTACTTTGGCTGAACTGAGGTTATCTAAAACTTTTAGGCGAATAAAAAGTAGAAAACTTCATAAGTTCATGACAAATGAAAAAATTAAAAATAATGCCTAGAAATAAAAGTTCTAGGTGGTTCTGTTAAGATAATTAGAGGCAGTGATAGAAATACAAATCTGAAGTTGTCTCTGGAACAGATAGCTAAAAGGATAGACACAGAAGAGGTAAATTAATTTTACCCTTAACAACATTACAATTTTAATAGATTGAAAATAGAAGGCTTCAAAGTTTAGGGGAAATTTTTTTTTTTTTTAATTAAATCTTTATTGTTCAGGTTACATTTGTTCCTCTTTTTTTCCCCCCATAACTCCCCTCCTCCCAGTTCCCACCCCACCCTCCGCCCTCACTCCCCACCCACTGTCCTCATCCATAGGTGCACGATTTTTGTCCAGTCTCTTCCCGCATCTCCCATTCCCCTTTCCCCGCCAAGAATAGTCAGTCCATTCCCTTTCTATGTCCCTGATTCATTATAATCACCAGTTCATTCTGTACATCAGATTATTTATTCACTTGGTTCTTAGATTCACTTGTTGATAGATGCATGTTTGTTGTTCACAATTTGTATCTTTACCTTTTTCTTCTTCCTCTTCTTAAAGGATACCTTTCAGCATTTCGTATAATACTGGTTTAGTGGTGATGAACTCCTTTAGCTTTTCCTTATCTGTGAAGCTCTTTATCTGACCTTCAATTCTGAATGATAGCTTTGCTGGATAAAGTATTCTTGGTTGTAGGTTCTTGGTATTCAGCACTTTGAATATTTCTTGCCATTCCCTTCTGGCCTGCCAAGTTTCTGTTGAGAAATCAGCTGACAGTCGTATGGGTATTCCCTTGTAGGTAATTGAGTCTCTTTCTCTTGCTGCTTTTAAGATTCTCTCTTTGTCTTTTGCTCTTGGCATTTTAATTATGATGTGTCTTGGTGTGGTCCTCTTTGGATTCCTTTTGTTTGGGGTTCTCTGCGCTTCTTGGACCTGTAAGTCCATTTCTTTCACCAGGTGGGGGAAGTTTTCTGCCATTATTTCTTCAAATAGGTTTTCAATATCTTGCTGTCTCTCATCTTCTGGCACCCCTATTATTCTGATGTTGGTACGCTTGAAGCTGTCCCAGAGGCTCCTTACACTATCTTCGTATTTTCGGATTCTTTTTTCATTTTGCTTTTCCGGTTGGGTGTTTTTTGCTTCTTCGCATTTCAAATCTTTGACTTGATTCTTGCGCTCCTCTGGTCTGCTATTGGGTGTCTGTATAATATTCTTTATTTCAGTCCGTGTATGCTTAATTTCTAGTTGGTTCTTTATCATAGCATCGAGGGTCTCATTAGTTTTCGTGACTCTCTCCTCAAGTTTATTGACAGCTTCTAGCACATTTTTGCAAGCCCTCAAAATTGCGATTTTTAGCTCTATATCCTCCATTTCTGTCATGTTTTTTTGTCTCCGCATTTTTTATGCTTTCTTGGTGCACCCCCTAGTGGTCTTTGTGCGCAGTCTTGTTCTAGTTGAGCCTTGATTGTTGTAGTTAATACTAGAGGGATTTGACCACCAGGCCGACTGGCTGTGTGAATCAGCTGTGTCTGCCGCGGAAAACTTCTGTCCTCTGGGGAGGTGCTAATCTAGCCTTTGCCTGAGGCGATCTGGCAAATGGCTCTGCGCAGGGCTTGGGCGGGGCGGGCTCAACAGGGCGGGCGGGCGGAGGGAGCGGTTATGGCCCCTCTCAGTCCCGTTCCCAGAGGCTCTGCTTCTCAGAACCCCCGGAACCGCTGCAAACCTCGGAGGGAAAGCTGCCTTCCAACTGATGCCAGACACTCCCGCTTCTCCCGTTTGGGTCCGAGTCCCCAGCGATTCGCCCGTATCTGGAGCTCAGAGTCTGAGACTCCCCCCTGACCGAAAACGACAACCGCGCTCTCAGCCACCAGCCCGCTTTGCGCGCGCACCTCCGCACCTGAGTTTTTTCCACACTGCGCCTCCTCTGAGCCTCGGTGTGCTGTTATTTTTCCTTCTAGTTGAAGAGTCTCTCCTCAGCCAGCCTTCCTGTGGTTCTGGGTGATGTCCGTTCCGTCTTTTAGTTGTATTTTTGAAGTGGTTGTTTGCGGCAGCAGTCTGCGGTGTTTACCTATGCCGCCATCTTGGTCTCCCCAGTTTAGGGGAAATTATAATCATGTGGAAATGGGTTTAAAATGCCAATGTTTTATACCTTATCTTGCATTATTATACACACCATCCTTCCTCGATATTTTACATCTCACAGAACTTTTAACCCTCAACACCCAGTAGCCCTGACACACAGACTCTTGTGATTCAGAAGCAACTTTAGATTTGCATTTGCACTGGGTTCTTCTAGGCCACATTAATAAGTGCTTTTTAATTGTCCAAGGTAATTTATGAATGGTATGACAGTGGATTGGTAAGTATAATTTAATGACAATTTTTTACTAATTAGTAACCTACATTTTTTAGTGTTCCAAGAACAAAACTCTCCCCCACCCAATGTGAAAAAGGTTTATTGAACTTTAGAACCATGTAATCATTAAACAGGACTGGACATGAGATACATGCCCTGGGGGAGCTGGGGTGACCTGCCCGAGCTCCCTCCTAGGACTTCCACATGCACCTGGGAGTGGCCAGAGTGCTCACTGACATTTGTGCTTTGACATTTCTCTGGTCGAAAGGCTGCTCTGGCCTTTTGGCCCAGGGTCCCTTATTACAATTGATGTTCAGGATCCTCCAGATGGAGACCTCGAGGGCTCAGTGGGAGATGCTGGGTGGGGAGTCACTGCTGCTCCCTCAGGCATAGCTGGACATTTCCATAGTAATCACCCCAAAGTACAAGTCTCAGAGTCACTTAAACCTAGTCTTGAGTGCTATGGAGGCCATATAAACCACAGTCAGGGATGCCCTACAAAATCAAACAGCTATATTTTCCAAAAATAGTTTTTACAGCATTTTGAATAATTTTTAAAAAGCTACAAAAATTATATCTACCAGGACACATGTTAAATAAGGGCATTGTTTCCCATTATTGTACACATGTACAGAGTGGATACAGTATCTTCCATAGGAACAAAACTTTTATTTTCTCTGTATAGTGAATTGTATTTCATTATCATTGAACTCTTCTTTGTAGTTGTCATATGCTTATTTATTTAAGTATATTCAACATACAATATTATACTAGTTACAGGTATACAACACAGTGATTCAACATTTCTATATCTTACAATGTGATCACCACACTAAGTCTAGTAACCATCTGTCACCATATAAAAGTATCACACTATTATTGACTACATTCCTCTTTTTTTAAAAATATATTTTATTGATTTTTTACAGAGAGGAAGGGAGAGAGATAGAGTCAGAAACATCGATGAGAGAGAAACATCGATCAGCTGCCTCCTGCACATCTCCCACTGGGGATGTGCCTGCAACCCAGGTACATGCCCTTGACCGGAATCGAACCCGAGACCCTTCAGTCCGCAGGCCGACGCTCTATCCACTGAGCCAAACCGGTTTCGGCAACTACATTCCTCTTTATCGTTTCTACCCACCTTCTCCCTTATGGCAACCATCAGTTCTTTTTTTTCTGTGAGTCTGTTTTTGTTTTATTTGTTTTGATTTTTTTTTTTAAATCCACATAGAAGTGAAATCATGTCTTTCTCTGTCTGACTTATTTTGCATAATACAATTACCTTCTGGGTCCATCCATGTTGTCACAAATGACATTGAAATTCTTATATGCAACAGCCAAATTTATTTTGGAGTTTACCAACATTGTCAGGGTCTGGGTCTGATACTGTCCTAATTTGCACAATTAATTTGAATATTTCAGTTAAGTTTCATGAGGGAAATTTCTTTCAAAACCATAAAAATATTCAAATACCTTTGAAAAAGCTTGCTTAAAATGTGGTTTTTACTACCATAAATTTTCCACCCCTGTAAAGTTGGAAGTCTAACCATTAAAACATGCTACTGTGTGAGAATGAATATTTTAATATTCAAACAGAAACTGACTAGTTTTTCAATGCCCCTGTATATGGTGAGAAAATTAATTTGAAAATTTTATTGTTTATAACATGAAGAAATGCATGTCAATATGTTTATACATTCCTGTATAAACTATTATCCATTTATCTTTATAACGATATGTATAAAGTTCCCATTTAAACATCTATAATTTGAATTTCTTTATGAAAATCTACTCAAATAATATTCTTGTATAAAGGTCTTTCATGCCTTCTTTATCTAGAACAAATTTAGTTGTCCTTTGTTTCTAGTATTTAAATTCCTTAAATTGGGTTTGTGATGCAAATTCAAGCTGTTTGTAGGTGATGCCTAGGACTAAATAGGATTTTCAGCAGAAATGTTTGAGGTCTTCACCTAGGACAAAGTAAGTATTTTTTAAAAATAAACTTAACTGGAATAAAATACTTCTTTCTGGTTTTGCGTTAAGCCTGACCTCTATAGGTTGACCTCTCTGAAGTGATTCAAGTTCTCCATTATTATTTATTCATGGTCAACAATGACTATTGTAAACTTCAGCTTTCAATGCTCTGCATTTTTTAATGATTTCTGCCTTCTTGTTGGCTAATTGAGGGGGATTTTATCCATTCTGTCTGATAAACGCTTTTTGTGCAAATGGTGCTTCTATTGAGGGGAACCTTATTTGGAGCTTACTTAATGAGGGGATCTTCAAATATTTCTCTAAGGATAATGTGTAATTTAGGAACACGTGGACCACTGTATTCTTTTCTCAGAATCATTATATTATTTTTTCAGGTGACATGCATCTAGGAAATAATAAACATAGTCTTAATTGTACAAAAATTG
Organism: Myotis brandtii; assembly: GCF_000412655.1. NCBI lineage: Eukaryota > Metazoa > Chordata > Mammalia > Chiroptera > Vespertilionidae > Myotis > Myotis brandtii. The sequence continues at coordinate 127,136 of NW_005355759.1, read as the reverse complement.
AATGAGAGTTCACATCACCCTTAGGTACATAAGGTAAGTTATCTTTTTCTTTTTACTTAATACAGTAACAGAGGTAACAGCAAAAGATATGTGAGGCTGAGCAGAGACTGAACATAATTAAGTGCCATGAGACTAGTTTTCTGTCTAAAAGCTATTGTTGCTAATTTCCCAACTCATATCCATGCTGGATCATAAGAGAAATGCTGAACAAGGAAGGGGGGCTGTTCAGAAGATGAGAAGTTACAGAGGAGTCTACATACCAAACATACCAATGGGAGTGAATAAATTCTGCTTTACTTCCATGAAATGAGATGTATAGAAACTTCCATCAAAGTGGTCTGAAAGTTTAGACTTTGCCAAAATTATTTAACAAAATCATAATATATAAAAACCCAACAATTTTATGCATATACTTTCAATACAGGACATAGGAACATAAAGCTGGCCAATATTTGTGGGTATTTCTATAGCAAGATACAAGGTTTTAAGAATACTCTAATCACTTTGAACAGATTGGAAGGAAAAAGAACTTGTAGCAAATTGGCAACTTGAGCTTAATTGCTGAGTTCCCCAGTGCCTTTCTTTCTCTAATTTTCCAATATATTTCATATATTACCAAAATCCAGTACCAGCTTTTCTGATGTGTCTCTTTGCTGACTTAGCCAGCAGAGTGACAGCAATTATTCCTTCAATGCTTCTTATTGTTTTCTTCTTTTCCTTTAAAACCATTCTCTACTTAGAATCTATTTCCTGTTATATTATGTTCACTGTCTGTTTTAACTCATTCTGCTGATGGCCATATACCAGGCTTCTACAAAGAACACATTTAATAGTTTTGAACACTGTGTGGGACACAGCTACTCATTTTGGGTAAGTAAACAGTCATGAGTTTCATGCTATTATGAGCCACCCATTATTATTATATTACATTAATACCTAAATGCAAGACTACAATTGAATATGGCACATTACAACTGTGGTTAAAGAAAAGTAGGCATACCATACCTAATAAAATATTTTCTAATGATTGGAGGGAGCTCATGAATTTTCTAATAACATGGGACTTGTGGGAGGGTTGAACAATCTTGTTAGATGCCTTCTAAGACTCTGACAGAAACACAGAACATATCTTTTGAACGAACTGAGTACGTTAGTTACTCTGGGAGCAGAGGTTCTAGAATGTATAAATAGAATGTTTTTTACTTGCTGTGACTGTTGGATTTTTCTAGAAGGAAAGGACAGATAATTATTCATTTAAATATTTGCTCCTGATGACTAGGCAGCCTGTTTTGGGGACAGTGTGTGTGCATGTGTACATGTGTATGTAGACATTTATGTGTGGTGAGAGATGAAAGGAATCAGTTCTTCATGACTGTTCCATTCCTATGAATTTGGGCCATGTTAAATTTCAGGTGCATTTAAAAATAATGTGTATTCTATAGTCTTAAAATATACCTGCTAAGATTATGCTTAAATCTCCATTAACTGCAATGTCTACATTTTGTGCAACCTGGCATAAACATGGGGAAGCTCATTTGTTTCACTGGCAAAGTCAGCTCTGAGATTGGGCTCTATGGGTTTCCAGAGGAGATAATGACACTGGCTAATGCCACATAGTGTGAAACATGTATCACATGGGATCTGTGGGGGTAAAGAGGCACATACTACATTTCTATTACATAGAAAATAAGAGTTGTATAAAATGCATACTTTCAGATTTTGGATACAGTGGGACTCTTCTGAAATGTGATCTTGCCCTTATTGCTCTCAGTGTTCCAAGCTGCTCCATGGTAATTGCAATACTGAGAAGGCAAGTCACTCTAACAGTGTGCACTGGACATGGAAACTGAGTTTTGCTCCAGACAGCTATGTGCTTTTGGAGGGCACTTCATTTATTTTACCCTTAATTTTCCCAGCTGTACCATGGGTAAATAATTTCTATTCTATTTCCAAGGACATTGTTGGAATCAATGGGAAAACATTAATAAAGTACTCAAAGCTCTGCAATAACAAATCAGCAATGAATACATGGAAGAATGGAGAACACTGGTTTATGTAGAAATACTGTTATAGTTAAACTCTTCATTCTAGTCCTGCAATAACACATATAAGAGCACTAAAGATTACATAGCACCTTTTAGCTGTGGGATCCTAATGAGTGTCTTTGTTTTGCAAATGGGGAAGATTGGTACCAAAGATTGGGGAATGAGATCCCACAGAGGTTATTGGACGGGTCCCAAGGAAAAGCAGGCAAAGGAGTCAGATCAGGACATGATATTATATATATATATTCTATATATCAGTGGAAGGACAGATAATTATTCATTTAAATATTTGCTCCTGATGACTAGGCAGCCTGTTTTGGGGACAGTGTGTGTGCATGTGTACATGTGTATGTAGACATTTATGTGTGGTGAGAGATGAAAGGAATCAGTTCTTCATGACTGTTCCATTCCTATGAATTTGGGCCATGTTAAATTTCAGGTGCATTTAAAAATAATGTGTATTCTATAGTCTTAAAATATACCTGCTAAGATTATGCTTAAATCTCCATTAACTGCAATGTCTACATTTTGTGCAACCTGGCATAAACATGGGGAAGCTCATTTGTTTCACTGGCAAAGTCAGCTCTGAGATTGGGCTCTATGGGTTTCCAGAGGAGATAATGACACTGGCTAATGCCACATAGTGTGAAACATGTATCACATGGGATCTGTGGGGGTAAAGAGGCACATACTACATTTCTATTACATAGAAAATAAGAGTTGTATAAAATGCATACTTTCAGATTTTGGATACAGTGGGACTCTTCTGAAATGTGATCTTGCCCTTATTGCTCTCAGTGTTCCAAGCTGCTCCATGGTAATTGCAATACTGAGAAGGCAAGTCACTCTAACAGTGTGCACTGGACATGGAAACTGAGTTTTGCTCCAGACAGCTATGTGCTTTTGGAGGGCACTTCATTTATTTTACCCTTAATTTTCCCAGCTGTACCATGGGTAAATAATTTCTATTCTATTTCCAAGGACATTGTTGGAATCAATGGGAAAACATTAATAAAGTACTCAAAGCTCTGCAATAACAAATCAGCAATGAATACATGGAAGAATGGAGAACACTGGTTTATGTAGAAATACTGTTATAGTTAAACTCTTCATTCTAGTCCTGCAATAACACATATAAGAGCACTAAAGATTACATAGCACCTTTTAGCTGTGGGATCCTAATGAGTGTCTTTGTTTTGCAAATGGGGAAGATTGGTACCAAAGATTGGGGAATGAGATCCCACAGAGGTTATTGGACGGGTCCCAAGGAAAAGCAGGCAAAGGAGTCAGATCAGGACATGATATTATATATATATATTCTATATATCAGTGGTTCTCAACCTTCCTAATGCCATGACCCTTTAATACAGTTCCTCATGTTGTGGTGACCCCCAATCATAAAATTATTTTCATTGCTACTTCATAACTGTAATTTTGCTACTGTTATGAATCATAATGTAAATATCTGATATGCTATATGTGTTTTCCGATGGTTGCGACCCACAGGTTGAGAACCGCTGCTATATATCTTATTAATTATCAACCAATTGGGGGGATGTCTATGTAGAGTAGTCAATACTCAATAAACTGTTGATATTATCAGTCTATAAACTAGTGAGATCAAGGTGCTGAGATAGAAATAAGGTTTCTTTATTTTGCTAAGCCCCCAGCTAAAACACTGATTTATTTGGCCTTTTGAAGACAGTGTAAATCTGTCAGCTTTGCATTATAGCTTTCCTGAGCTCTATGACCTGATTTATATGAGTGCTGATGCACTTCATGCATCAAAGTTCTTGATTTCTTTCTGACTTTGAATTATAGTTAGTAGCTATTCTGCCTAAACCCTTGGCAGAAGATGATAGATAGGAAAAGGATAGTTGCTTTGAGGACCACTGGCTGTGGAGTAATAGGTCTACATTTAGAAAAAGGTGCATTTTTATATGAACAGAAGACAAGTCTTGTCCATCATAAGACCATGGGGATGGCCAAATAAGCTTTCAAGAGAAACCTAAACAAGAGAGTGTCTTGGAAGGAGAGAGGAAGGGGAAAACTCTTCCAATCTGAACATATGAAATTTCATTGTGAAACCCAGATTGCATAGACTGCTTCTTTGAGAAGCAGTCCCTGATAGATTTAGTCATGTCTAGTATTTTCTCAAATGGTATGCTTGCCACAATCCATTTAATTTATGATAAAAGTCTTATCCTGACCAAAATTACCCAGAGGATCAAAATAATCAGGTATTTTGTTCTTTAAGTAGCTGGGTTGATCACTTTTTCAAGTCCACTGGAACCTGAACACTGAATTATTTGTGGCAGGCAACTTTTTCTACTCAATAAGGTTTTAGGGAAAATAATTTAGTAAACCTAACATCCCTCTAGGAACTCAACTCCTTGATATTGTAAGATGACCATAACACTCATTGATCTCTGTAAGAGTTGGGACTTCTATTATGAACAGCTGGGCACAAGAGCACAGCTTGAGAAATACTCTTAGGTATCCTATGTAATAAAAGCCTAATATGCTAAGTGTCCGGTGACCGGTTGACTGTTCAATCAATCAAAGCGTAATATGCTAATGATATGCTAAGGCCGCTCAACCACTAGCTATGATGTGCACTGATCACCAGGGGGCAGACACTCCAACTGGTAGGTTAGCTTGCTGCTGGGGTCCAGCAGATCAGGACTGGGCATAAGGGGCTGGACATGCCCTGGAGCCCTCCTGTGGTCCCTCCCTGGCCCTGATCATGCACCAGTGGAGTCCCTCAGCCTGGCCTGTGCCCTCTCGCAATCTGGGGCCCCTTGGGGGATGTTAGAGAGCCAGTTTCGCCCCAATCCAGCAGGCTACTCCCCTCAGGAGGGCGCCAGATGCAGGGCGGCGTGAGCCTCTCCCAATTGGGACTGACTGGACGTGAGCCCACAGCATGTGCAGTGGGGCCAGGATGAGCAGGAGTGGCAGGTAGGAGCTGCAGGCGGCGTTGGACTGGGGGTTTTGGCCCAATCCCTGCAGGCCACCCGAGGGACCCCACCCATGCATGAATTTGTGCACTGGGCCTCTAGTTATTACTATAAAGAAGCAGCATTAGTGTCCATACTCATTGATTCAGGCACTAGGACTAAAAGAAAGAATGATTATAAATAAATTGGGAAATAGATGTAGATTGTATTAATGGCAGAATTACCATTGAAAAAAAAAACAGGAAAAAAAGAGAAAAAAGGATTGTCATCTTACTATTAGATAGATTATCACTATCTGTATACAACCTTGCTGTGAAAACACAGATCTTTAGTGCTAATCTTTATGCCAATTTCAACTGTGAAATTTTATCCTGATGAATATTATTGAAATTAAACTTGAAAATCATTATTAAAACCCTTAACAAAATCGATAGTCCGTAATTTAGGCTTATAGTTTTTTTTTATCATGACAATAATTCATAAAGGCTAAAATAAAGCTAGGTAGCAAAGAAAATAAAAGTAATTAAATAATTTTACCACAAGCTGGCATTGAAATTCTGTAAAACACTATTACATTTAATAGAGTGGAAATCTGATCTGAACTTACTTTCAGGAACACCACATGTCTATGACAGAGATCAGGTTTTACATTTACATTGCTGTTTAATTCCCAATTTGATTATAGTCTGTTGAATCTTGAATTTTAGATACCTGATATAGCGGTGGTGTTCACAGCTCAGCATATATTTAAATTGCTATTTAGGAAAAAAAAATGATTGAATAAAAACTTCAGATTTTTAAAAACTTGATTTTCACAACACCACAGCAGAATTATGTGTAAATGTACTGCACATATGCATGCTTGTAAATGCACATGCACACAAATAGCAAATGTAGTCTTGTAGTCTGACTACCCTCAATACCACAAAGACCCTATAGATATGATTAATGGACTTTCCAGGGGAGTTAAAGACTCCACAAAAATCTTTTTAATTCCACTTTATCTTACAAGAAGAATGAAAAGAGTCTTTGGAAATATATATATGCAATTAGGCTTTCACAGATTAGGGAAGGGAAAAGGAAGAAAGATAGAGAGAAAGATCATATTTAATTAACTGCTACAGGATTGATGAAGTCAGTCAGTAAATTAAATTACTTGTAAAGTCCAGAAACACCTATTTGCACAGCAAGTATTTGATAAAAATGCTTTTATATTGTGAAGCTTTCAATGCGCCATGGTGACTTATTTTGAAGATTCGAATGGTTCCCAATATTGAACTCTGTAAGCTTCATGGGAGATAGTGGGTCCTGGGAATAAAAAGAAGAAATCCACACATGAGATGAATAAAAATATATACAATGGTAACATCTATTGACAATAATGTGCAACTTTTAAAATTATGTTTATAAAGAACATGGACCAGCATTAAAAGTATTAAGTAATAAACCAGAATGCAAAATTATATATGCAATATTATAATTATTTTACCCCAGAAATTGTATCTGGAACAAAAGCCTAAGGAAGTACACTAAATTGTTGCAAGCGGTGAATTCATGAGTAGTTTATTTTTATTTTCTCTACTTTCTACTTGTATTTTTCACATTTTCTCCAGTAAATACATAATAATTTCATAGTGCAAAACATTTTTTTAAAATTCAGATGGAAATAACATGAGCTTTGGAATTGGGCAATTCTGAATTTGAATTCTAGCTTTGTTACTTGTTATTTCTGTGACACTGTTTAAATAATAACAATGGACTTTAGTTTCTTCATCTGTAATCTACACTAATAAAAGAGAAACATGGTAATTAGTGTAAGACCGCTACCCTTTTCATTGGCTAATCAGTGAGTATATGCAAATTAACTGTCAGCCAAGATGGCGGCCGGCAGCCAGGCAGCTGGAAGTGAGCATGAGGCTTGCTTGCTGTGGACTCCAACGTTCCCCGCCTCACTTGCCGGCCTCTCAGCTACAACTCTAAGCAACTATATACTATGTTGCAAATAAGAAGCTAAACAGATCTCCAGAAACCAGCCATTTTTTTTGACAGTTCAGCAAAAAATGCGTTTTTTGGTGTGCCGCAGAATTTTAGTAGTTTGTGTGCCATGAGATGAGAAAGGTTGACAAAAGAAATTATATTTGAGGCAGTGAGTTTATCAAACTGTTCCTAGTAATTTAAACTCTTTATCATAGGAAATAAGATATTTAAAAACAAAATTCAACTGATTAAATTTGGATATCTAATTGGCTTTATTAAGGGATTCATGAATCGGGAAGCATCCTATCTGGCAACTAGAAGGCATCTGTGAGGATCTACAAAATGGAAGGGTTTTTATAGGAAGAAGGGTAGGGCAAGGAGCTATTAACAAAAGAAAGGAAAAGGTTGTTATAAGCCAAGAATTTTCTTTATCATGCAGATTACCTCACTAGTATTGATCAGGAAATTCCAGACTGATTGGTTTAAAATTCCACTCCTGGGAGAAGCTGAAACTACAATAAGGTTAGTTACTAAATTGTGGTTTGATGATGTGGCTTAGCAAAAGTGACTACATTTTGGACTGTTGTTTCTTTTCTAACAAAGGAACAAAATTTCAAAATTTCCAATGACACTTCATCCTTTTTAAATATACTTTCTGCCAATTATTTTTATTTCATTAAGATTTCATGATCCTTTGTAAACATTTTCTCTGAATAACCTAGACTGACCTTTCCCCCCGGAGCCTGGGTTTAATGAACATTTTCCTATCACAAACCTCTCAGATTTATTAAGAGCGCCCTCAAATGCATAATTTTATACTTCAGAGATAGTGATGCTGCCCTCAGAGCTCCATATTCAGAATAAAATTACTTTCAATATATCAATTCTCAATATTTCAAGTACATGAAGGGAAAACTGGCAATTATTGTCCTAAAGCTGTATCAAATTTGGACAAGTATTCCCAATTCCACCCTAAATCTGTAACAAGGTGGCATATAAATAAACAAATTACTGTATCCATGATAAATACTTAAAATTTCAACTTGAGATCTTAGTGAGCTGTTTTCAGGAAGCTATGACATAAATAGAGCTTTAAACATTCAATAGGCAAATAAGTGACTGTAGAGGTTTTTAAAATCCCTGAACTAACACCCCAGGTTCCTGGTCCCTTCTGTGGGCTCCTACTATCTAATTTCAGACTGAAATTGGGATCTAGCCCTTTGATGGCCTTGGACTACCTGCTGTGAATAGACAAAGCAAGAGTTTATAGACAAGTCAGCCATGGTCCTCCCCATCAGATACCTTTCCTAGCCCAGAGCTGAGCATGTTACCTTTAAAGCACTGCCATCTATCCTATATAATAAAAGAGAAACATGCAAATTAGCCATCCCTCTGCTATGCTCAAGCCACGCCTACCAGCCACACCCACCAGCCAATCAGAGTGACTATGCAAATTAACCCAACAAAGATGGCGGTTAATTTGCATATGCAGGTGTCAGGCGCCCCAGGAGGCGATGGCGGCTGCGGCCTTGGGCTCCCGGGACTTTCGCCAGTCGGGGAGCTGAGGCTGCCCGAACCTAGCCACGCCCGTGGGCTCCTGGGACCTTGCCGGTGGAGAACGGGAGGTTTGGAGGACTTAGCAGAGCAGGAGACCGCTGGACATAGAGCAGAGCAAGAGAGAGGGCAGCTTGGAGGGCGCGGCTCCCTCTGTCACCCCAGCTTCCTTATCACAGCTGTGGAAACTGACAGCAGGGAGGAGGAAGTCCCACCCCCACAGAATAAGCCAGAATCAGCCATTGGTCAGACAGCTCTCAGCGGCCTGATAGCCAGGACTCTCATTCACCTGCATCTCAGACCATGACAGTAGAGAGGTGGGACTATGTCTAAAGAACAACTGTTGATACAACCTAGCTCTGCAGCCGAAAGATGCCGGCGTTATCAACAGAAAGTGTCTGCAGAGCAGCGTGCATCTGATCTTGAAAGAAGGCAGCGCCTGCAACAGGATGTATCTGAACACCAGCTACTGGAAAATCATCACTCTAATGCTGAAAAACACTGGCGTTATCGACAGAAAATGTCTAAAGACCAGCGTGCCTTTGAAGTTGAAAGAAGGCGGTGGCGACGACAGAATATGTTTAGAGAACAGTCATCAACAAATACTACCAATACGGGTAGGAACTGCCTTCTCAGCGAAAATGGAGTACATGACGATGCAATTCTCGAACATAGTTGTGGTGGAATGACTGGTCGATGTGAATTTTGCCTATCACTAAATTTCTCTGATGAAAAGCCATCCAATGGGAAATTTACTCGATGTTGTAGCAAAGGGAAAGTCTGTCCAAATGATATACATTTTCCAGATTACCCGGCATATTTAAAAAGATTAATGACAAACGAAGATTCTGACAGTAAAAATTTCATGGAAAATATTCGATCCATAAATAGTTCTTTTGCTTTTGCTTCCATGGGT
>NW_005355759.1:112725-116547 GCF_000412655.1 Myotis brandtii | reverse complement strand
TCCATTTATTTGGCAAAGTAATAGCTAAAATTCATGTCATTGAATTTCAGAAATGCGGACTGCCTCACGCTCACATATTATTGATATTAGATAGTGAGTCCAAATTACATTCCTCTAATTAATTCCCTTTCAATGTGCATGAATTTTGTGCACCAGGCTACTAGTATAAGAATAATAGGCATATCAAAAGAAGAAGAGAGGTAGAAAGGAATGAAGAGCCTATTCAAACAAATAGTTGATGAGAACTTCCCAAACCTATGGAAAGAACTAGACCCTTGAATCCAAAAAGCAAACAGAACACCTAATTATATCAGTCTTCTCCAAGGCACATTGTATTAAAATTGTCAAAAATTAATGACAAAGAATTCTCTAGACAGCCAGGGAAATGAAAAAAGTAACCTATCAAGGAAAAGCCCATTAGGTTATCATTGACTTCTCAGCAGAAATTCTACAAGCTAGAAGAGTGGAACCAAATATTCAAAGTACAGAAAGAGTAAAATTACTAGCCAAAAAAATATATTCAGGAAAGTTATCCTTTAGATATGAAAGAGAAGTAAACACCTTTGCAGACATACAGAAGCTGAGACAATTTACCACCAGAAGACCTCTACTGCAGAAAATTATTAAGGGGTTATTCTACCTAAAACAAAGAACAAAATGTTAAAAAAAACTACAAGTAAGATCAGCCACGAACTCACAGTGTAAATAGGGATAATTTATGACAACAAAAACAAAGGGGGGGGGGATAAAGTTTTTAATTTACAAAGGGGGATGGAGATGAGATGCATTCAAAAGAAAAAGGACTACTATATACCAAATACTGTATATGAAACTTCCTTTTTCATAAACATGATGGTAAACACACACACACACAAAATAAAAACACACACAAAAAAACCTGATGCACATAACTTAAATAAAAAGCAAGCAGAGGAAAATAGTATGGAACCACCAAACAAAACTAACAGACAGAAACACAAAGGAAAACATGGAAACAACCAAAGTGTATGTCAATAGATGATTGGATAAAGAAGATGTGGTACATATCTGCAATTGAATACTACTCAGCCATAAGAAAAGATGAAATATGCCATTTGCTATAACATGGATGGACCTTGAGAATATCATGGTAAGCAAAATAAGTTAATCAGAAAAATCTAAGAACCATATGATTTCACTTATATGTGGAATACAAAACTGAAACTTATAGACACAGATAACAGTATGGTGGTTACCAGAGGGAAGGGGTGTGGGGGTGTAGTTAAGGGTAAAGGAGGCCAAATATATGGTGACAGAAGATAATCTGACTTTGGATGATGGGCACACAATGCAATATACAGATCATGTATCACAAAAATATACACCTGAAACTTATATGATCTTATTAACCAATGTCATCCCAATAAATTTAATAGAAAATCGATTCTAACATATTTTTATTATAAAAGCAACTCATGTTTATCATAGAATAATAACAATTATAGAAAAGGAATAAAGAACAAAATGATCTATAATGTTAGACACTGTTTTCTATGGCACCCCTTCATTCATTCATTTAACAAATACTTATTAAATATTTAGCATGTTTTAGGGGATGGCATTAAAATGTGAACAAGACATAGTCACTGCCCTCTAGTGTGGGAGACAGACAAATAAGTAGACTATTCCAACACAGAACAAAAGTGCTCCCATAATATTATGGTAGCACCATGGTAGCACCCAAAAGGTTAACATCGACTTCTCAGCAGAAACTCTACAAGCTAGAAGAGAGTGGAACCAAATATTCAAACTATGGAAAGAGAGAAATTACTAGCCCAAAATAATGTAACTCAGCCATGGAGGTCAGTTAGTGGTATACCCTTGGTAAATGATGTGAAAGCTTTAACTTGGAGAATGATATAGCCAGCTGATGGAGAATGGGATGGAGGAGGTGGTAAGTTGCTGAGGAAGCATCTCAGTAACTGGAAACATCAGGGACATGTTTGATGAACTGAAAGAACTAAAGTGTGGTTCAATCATAGAGTGTTGGGATAGAACTAGTGAATAGGAAGCTACAAAGTTGAGAAATATGAGAGATGAACCTGGAGAGATGAACAGGGGCTGGATTATGAAAGGGATTGTAAATCATGGAGTTCAGGCTATGCTGAAGCCAATGAAAGAGCCATTACAGAGATCTGAGTTTTTCATTTTTTTAGTTGCTATATGGAGACCGGACCAGAAGAAGGGAAAGATTGGAGGCAGTGAAACCAGTTAAGATGAGATTGCACTAATATAGCTGACACATGATCTGGGGTCATGGTAATCAGTATAGAGAAAAGTACACAGCTTTCAGAGATATTTAGAAAGTACAATGAACACATCTTGGTGATTAATTAGATGTGAGTGGAAGATGAAGGAGAGAGAACAAAACAGAATATATTTTTAGGTGGGTAAAGTGAAAGGCACTTGGTTATTTAGTTCTGGAGCTCAGAAAAGAGGAGACCTCTGGTGGTAGGGAGAAGGAAATGAGATTGTAGGAAGTTTGAGAGAAACATGAGAAAAAGATTTTTAATTTTACTTACAAAAATGTTTAAAATTTAAATACAGTGAAATTAAATTTTGTTTTTGTACAGTTCTATGAGCTTTTGCACATGCAAAGAATCTTGTAACCACTATCTCAGATAGACTATAGAATCTTCTCTGTCCCTTAACCCTGGGCACTAATCAGTTTTCTCTCCCTATATTTTTGTCTTTCTAAAAAATGTCATACAAATGGAATCATACAGTATGCAGACTTTTGAGACTGTGTTTTCATGCAGCATAATGCATTTTAGCTTCATCTATGTTGCTGCAAGTATCATTTCATTTGATTGTTAAGTAGTATAGTTGGTTTAACCATTGGCCCATTGAAGAACATTTGTTTTGTTTTTCAGTTTGGGGCTATAAACATTCAAACAAATTTTTATGTGAGCACAGGTTTTGCCTTTGGGGAAAATATTGAGGACTGGGATTACAGGGTCATGTGGTAAGTTTATGTTTAATTTTATAAGAAAACTAGAGGCCTGGTGCACGAAATTCATGCACAGGTAGGGTCCCTAGGCCTGGTCAGTGATCAGGTGATCAGGGCCGGTCAGGTTCCCCGCCTCCCCACCTCCCCACCTCCTCGCCTCCCTGCCTTCCCACCTCGTCCTTCCCTCACCACCTGCGCACTGCCATCACCATGCAGTTCCTGCCCCCCCCCCCCACCTCCTCCTTCCCTTGCTCCCTCAGTGCCCTGCCATGTTCTGCGCCACTCCTTGGTGGTCAATGCACATCAAGCGAGTGATCGAACTCCTGGTCTTCCAGTCGAACTCCTGAGGGAATACTTTGCATATTAGCCTTTTATACATATACTAGTGGCCTGGTGCACGAAATCCGTGCACAGTAAAAGGGGATTAATTAGAGGAAATATTTTAATATTGTTGTTTGCCCTTTTTCTATAATAGAAGTGTCAGAGATGAAAGAAAATTAGTAAATTGTATATGAAAATCTTTCTGTCAGAGTCTGGGGCACACTGCGGGACCCAGAGTCAAGTCCCCGCACACCCGTGGAACCTCAAAATTGCGCAAGACCCAGACCCAGCCTGCCCCACTCCCATTGGGCAAGATCCAGACGGCTAGCCTCACCTTTGTCAAGCCCCACCAGGCGGAAGGCGCAGCCTCAGGGCCCCCATCAAGCACCACCAGGTGGGGGGCACAGCCTCAGGTCTCCTGGTCCGGTGCTGGTGGGGCACAGCCTCAGGTCCCCCGGTGCATGCCACGCGGGGGGGCGCAGCTTCAGGTCCCCCAGCACACCCTCAGGTCC
>NW_005355759.1:111148-112557 GCF_000412655.1 Myotis brandtii | reverse complement strand
GTCAAGCCCCACATGGCAGGGGGCGCAGCCTCAGGTCCCACGACTGGGCGCCAGAGCAGGGGACATGGCCTGAGGTCCCCCAGCCTGGCGCGGGGGCAGGGGGTGCAGCCTGAGGTCCCTGCTGATTGCTTGTTAAGGCTCGTTACAGGAACTCGGCCTCCGCTGTGTGCGCAGCCATCTTGTGTTACGGAATCCCTGCCTCCACTGTGGGTGCAGCCATCTTGTGTTATGGAATTCCTGCCTCCACTGTTTCCAGGATGCTTTTTATTTCTTCTTTGATCTCTTTGGTAACCCAATCATTGTTTAATAGCATGCTATTTAGCCTCCAAGTGTTTGATTTCTTGGTGATTTCTCTTTTTCTTTCCTCTGGGGGTTGTTTCTTTGTCTCCTCATTATTGCTCTCACCAAAGGATCTTGGTGTCTAGTCGCACTGGGCCTGTGACTGCAGTGGCAGGCTTGGTGGCAGGTCACATGGTCACTAGGCCTGGGGTCGATGTGTTGGGCTTGGTGGCAATTCATGCAGTCATGGCATCCAGGGTTGCTGTGTGAGGCACCCGTGTTGCTGTGCAGGGCTTGGCTGCTCATGTGCGGTTGCGGTGCCTGGGGTTGCTGCATTGGGCTTGGTGGCGGCCTGTGTCTGGGGTTGTTCCATTAAACACCTGGGTTTCTGTGTATGGCTTGGCTGTTCACTTTTGTGTGTGTCTGATTTGCTAGAGTTTAGTATGATGTTGGCTGTAGGTTTGCTGCGTAAGGCTTGGCTGTTCGTGTGTGTCTGTGGCGCCCAGGGCTAAAGCATCTGGACAGCTGGAGGGGAGTACTCTGGAACTCACAGGAGCCTACAGCTGGGGAGGCTGGAGTGTCGGTGTTTGTGGGTTCATAGCTGAGGCATTAGGCCTCTGGTGGGAGTGGCTGTAGGGTCCTGGGTGGTGTCCAAGGGCACCCTGGGTGGTGGTGAGGTGGAACTCCCAGTCACAGCAGCTCTCCTCTTCAAGATGGCACAGCCTCTGCCTGAATTCACTTATTAAATCTAGCAGTCTTTTGTAGAACCTTTAGGGTTTTCTAAGTACAATATCATGTCATCTTCAAATAATGACACTTTTACTTCCTCCTATCCAATTTGGATGCCTGTTATTTCTTCTTCTTGTCTGATCACTGTGGGTAGGACATCCAGCACCATGTTGAATAAGAGTGGCAAAAGTGGGCATTCCTGTCTTGTTCGTGTTCTTAGGGGAAATGGTTTTAGTTTTTGCCCATTTAGTATGATGTTGGCTGTAGGTTTGTCATATAAGGCTTTTATCATATTTATGTATGATCCCTGTATTCCCACTTTGCTGAGAGTTTTCATCAAGAAAGGGTGTTGGATTTTGTCAAATGCTTTTTCTGCATTGATTGATATGATTATGTGATTT
>NW_005355759.1:103449-110601 GCF_000412655.1 Myotis brandtii | reverse complement strand
CATTGGTTAGGCTTATATGCTTGCATACAAGTCCTTTGGTTGATCTTCCCCCCTTACCCCCATCCTCCCCTACCTTCCCTCTGAGGTTTGACGGTCTGATCGATGCTTCTCTGTCTCTGAATCTGTTTTTGTTCATTAGTTTATGTGTCTCATTATATTCCATAAATGAGTGAGATCATGTGATATTTATCTTTCTCTGACTGGCTTATTTCACTTAGTATAAAGCTCTCCAGTTCCATCCATGCTGTTGCAAGTGGTAAGAACTCTTTTTTTTTTTTTACTGCAGCACTTTTATTTTCCTCACAATGAAGTGTTGCTGGGGCCTAATGTTCTCACATGACAGTAGAAAACCAAAATTTGTCAGTTCTGAAAGAATCGTGTACAAAAGCCTTACATAAATTAAGGAAATGCAAACCGTTTTCTAACTTAAGGCAAGTAACAGCCCAGGTGTTCTGGCAGGAACATCAACTAAGAAAGTAAAGTGGGCCCCATCGCTCAGACCCTCCCAACCCTATCCCGTCGGATGGCAGGGCAGAATGGTAATGGTGTAGGGCACGTGCCAAACTCAGAGCTCCTGGAAAGGGAAGCTCCCACAGGCCAGTGCCCAGCACACACGAGGCCTTGCAGGCTCCCAGGGCCACTGGATTTCTCCTGCAGAAAAAACATGTTCTCGTCTTGGCCACCAAGTGACCAACGCGTGTATAGGGGTTTAAATGAAAGGTAAGTACAGGGCATTAAACATGTACCAAGGGAACAGGTAACTTGAATACAGGTCAACATTAGCAACCAGGCCTACAATCCAGTGCTGAGCTCAGATACAGGCTTCAAGGACAATTTCTTTTCGAAGGTGTGTTCCAGTTTCGGAGGCCAGCATGAGGTGTGCATTTGCCAGGGCAAACGGAGACTCATCCACTCATGCAGCAAATGCTACGCATCTGCCCTCAGTCTGTTTAGAAGCATTTGCGGTGGACAATGGAGGGGCCCATCTCGTCGTACTCCTGTTTGCTGATCCAGTGTGGGAGCATACCTGTAGATGCCGCAGCAAACTGCTGGTTCCAGGTCCGTGGCCACTGTGACCTCTGAATGTCCCTCTCAGGTATGTTGGCAGTTGCTGGGGAAATGGAACCAACTATGGTCGAGGGTAGACTGGGAAACGGGGCAAGTTTATAATAGTCTAGGAAACAGGGCAAGTTAATATTAGTAGTCAGGGCAACAGGGCAAGTTTATATTAGTAGCTAGAGCAATGGGGCAAGTTGATTAATAATACCTTGGTAACGGGGCAATATTGATTAATGATGTTTTATGTAATTCACTTGTTTTAGTAACCGCACTTAACAACAATGATTGATTGTATAACTTTGAAGGAAATAAATGGGTTGGAACGGCGACAGAAAGCCACCATTGGCCATTCACCTGCTTCTTGTGTGGGTGTCTTATTTCTGTCTTATGTCTTCCTTCCCACAGTTGGTGCCCCGTGTGAGGAACTGTATTCATGCTGCACCAGGTGCCATCCAAGAGAGACGAAGACTATGAGAAGTCAGAGAGTGTGATCAGGAGGGGAGTCGGCCGAAAACGAAAGTGCTTAGGTGAGTAGCCTTTCGTAGTTCTCCTGATAAAAGCATGGGGAATTCCATGACTAAGGATCAACAGCTCTTTTTTAAGCTTATCCAGCAGCTGCTGCGGGCCACCGGCTGCGATGTTAAAGATAAGCATTTACTTGCTCTTATGGAGCAGATTCATTATCACTGCCCCTGGTTTCCAGATAAGGGAACACTAGATGTAGAGATGTGGAACCATGTGGGCAGTACGCTGCGGCGTGAGCAGGAACGAGGGAGTGCAGTTGGAGGTTCTGTTTTAGGAACCTGGGCTTACGTGACCACTGCTTTGAGGCCCCTGCAACCCACTGCTCCTGCTGCGACATCGGTGGCGTTTGTCACTGATGATGAGATTGAGAAGGCAGATGAGGAAGGAAGGCAAATAATTTCTGATCCAACTAAGCCCCCTAAGCGGGAGGATCTTAAGCCAGGGGATGAAATAGTCCCTCCGACCTGGGTTATAGATGATGATGAAGATCCCCACTTTGAAGGTCTCCATTTTGATACACCCCCGATACGACCAACAGCACCGCCATGGACGGCAGCTCGGCCTGGGCGAGGTACTGCTATGTCTCAGTGCTTACAGGAAGCAGCTAAGGATCCTGATCTGAGTGCTTTCCCTGTGATTGTTAATGCTCAGGGGCAGCGACAGCATGACTACCTCCCCTACACCTTTTTTAAAGAGATTAAGAGAAGTATTAAGGAAAATGGTTTGCATTCCCCTTACACTCATGGGATGGTGGAAGCTATAGCTGGGTCCTATCACATGACACCATGGGACTGGAAAGTTTTTTGTAAAACATTATTGCTCCTGCGCAACATACTGTGTGGTTAATCTCTATAGGGAAGAGGCTGAGGTTCAGGGAATGGACAATTTAACTGCAGAGGTACCTGTGACTGTAGATATGCTTTGCGGTACAGGAAGTTTTGCAGGAGTGCCTCAACAGGTTGCAATGGATCCGAGAACTTTCAATCAGACTTCTAGGATAGCTATTAAGTGTTGGAAGCAGGTTCCCGAGCACAAGAAACCAGGAGGGTCATTTGTCAATATCAGGCAGGGTGCAACTGAGTCCTATATGGATTTCATAGATAGGTTGCAGCAAGTTATTAATAGGCAGGTGGGGAATGAAGATGCTGCTGAAACTTTGTTACTCCAGTTAGCTTATGAAAATGCTAATGATGATTGCAAAGCCGCTATGAGTAGCATCCGGGCACAGGCCCGTGATATAGGGGAGCTAGTTAAGGCCTGTCAAAATATGGGTACTGAGTCATTCAAGGTGATGACTACGGCCACCTTGAATACTAAAGCAAAGGCAACAACAGCGCCGAGCTAAGTGCCTAGCACCAGGGTGCAAAAGCAGAGCGGCCAGGAGGATTTTAAGACTTATCTTCTTCATAGCATACATAGGTAGCTATAGCTGATTTTATGGGAGAAATCAAGTATAGACTACTATTCTAGTAATAAGCTAATACAATTTTTTCAGCATGTTCAATGTCAACCTTTTAGAGTTATTTGTTTTACTCCTTTGGAGACTACAATGACTAATTTTACTAATAGCTCCGGTAAGACTGGAGTAGCTAGGATTTGCTGGAATAAGCATAGAAGCGAGAAGAAATTTACTACTAAGGGAAATTCCAGCACCCAGCGAGCTAAGGTTAGAGCTTTAATTTTAGCATTACAACATTTCCCCAATTCTTCACTTATGTGACTGGCATCCCCTATAATCCCACTGGTCAGGGTATTGTAGAACATACCCATTCTACCCTAAAGGCTATGTTGTTAAAACAAAAAAGGGGGAGTAGAGGGATGACGCCTAGAGATAGGCTAAATAGGGCACTGTATTCTTTAAATTTTTTAAATTAGCAGCATGGGGAAATGGCTGCTGAAAAACACTTTGTTCCTCAAGAACGTAAGCCTAATCCTAAAGTAATGTACCCGGATCAGGAATCCTCCTTTTAGCAAGGCCCGGTGGAGTTGCTAACTTGGGGAAGAGGGTATGCTTGTGTTTAAGTTCCAGATGCAGAGCCCAACGACCGAGTTTGCAATCGGATCTCTGAGGAAGAGGATGAAAGTCATAAACCTTCAGGACACGCTCCAGCGGAGGAGTCCTCAGCAGACCCTTCTGACTGAGATAGCTCCTCCTATCACCTGGGGCTCTTTGAAGAGGCTGGATGCGGAAGCTCAAAGCATTCACTCGGAACTCTTCCTGGGGCTTGATTTTGGCTTTGATCGCCCTGACTGGACTTTTGCCAGTGACTTCGGCTGAGGTTCACTGGACTCATATGATTAATCCACCAACCTTCACTCTGCAGACTTGGACTAATCCTGATCCTCCTTTGACTACCAACGACTCGGACTATACTCAAGGAACTTGGGTGAGGCCTAATGGACATCTGGGGGACTCTCATTTTCAAGCATTGTTTAACCAGAGCCTCACCTGGAATGTACCCACTGTTCCTTTGTATATTCCTTAATAGCTTTTATTGTGTTTACTATGGTAATAATTTCTTCTGCTGTAGCATCAGGATTTGCCTTGGAGACCTCTATCCTTACAGCCCAACAGGTGGATAGTAGGTTACACAACCTCACCTCTAACTGGGAAACACAGGTAGCCATTGATCAGCAGATTATGGCTAGACTAGAAGCTCTGGAGGCTACTGTTTTATGGATTGGTCAGCGTCAACAGGCCATAGTCAGACAGCAGCAATTAACCTGTGATGCACAGTTTACCCGAATTTGTATTACTAACTTCACTTATGCCAATGAATCCTGGGGTGATGAGCAACAAGCTCTCCTAGAAGTTTTTAATGGTAATCTTTCTCAGGATATTGGATCCTTAGAGAAGCAAGTGCACACTGAATTGGCAGGATTAATAACCATTTCCCGAGAACAAGTGTGGGCAGACTTGTGGGGTCGCCTGCAATGGCACCCAAAGACCTGGTTCTCTTCCATTATTCCCAG
The DNA here is from genome assembly GCF_000412655.1 of Myotis brandtii. Classification (NCBI taxonomy): domain Eukaryota; kingdom Metazoa; phylum Chordata; class Mammalia; order Chiroptera; family Vespertilionidae; genus Myotis; species Myotis brandtii. The sequence goes on along the minus strand of NW_005355759.1, from coordinate 106,044 downwards.
TTCCTGGATCCCAGCAATACTAGTGGCTATCTTGCTACTGTTTTTAATCTTTTTAAAGAGAGGTTGACTAAAAAGGGGGGATATGTGGGAGCGTACCTGTAGATGCCGCAGCAAACTGCTGGTTCCAGGTGCGTGGCCACTGTGACCTCTGAATGTCCCTCTCAGGTATGTTGGCAGTTGCTGGGGAAATGGAACCAACTATGGTCGAGGGTAGACTGGGAAACGGGGCAAGTTTATAATAGTCTAGGAAACAGGGCAAGTTAATATTAGTAGTCAGGGCAACAGGGCAAGTTTATATTAGTAGCTAGAGCAATGGGGCAAGTTGATTAATAATACCTTGGTAACGGGGCAATATTGATTAATGATGTTTTATGTAATTCACTTATTTTAGTAACCGCACTTAACAACAATGATTGATTGTATAACTTTGAAGGAAATAAATGGGTTGGAACGGCGACCGAAAACCGCCGTTGGCCATTCACCTGCTTGTTGTGTTGGTGTCTTATTTTCCTTTCCACAATCCACATCTGCTGGAAGGTGGAGAACGAGGCCAGGATGGAGCCGCCGATCCACACTGAGTATTTGTGCTCCGGCGGGGCAATGATCTTGATCTTCATTGTGCTGGGCGCCAGGGCGGTGATCTCCTTCTGCATCCTGTTGGCGATGCCCGGGTGCATGGTGGTCCCACCAGACAGCACCATGTTGGCGTAGAGGTCCTTCCTGATGTCCACGTCATACTTCATGATGGAGTTGAAGGTGGTCTCGTGGATGCCACAGGACTCCATGCCCAGGAAGGAGGGCTGGAAGAGTGCCTCCGGACACTGGAAACCGAAAGCACTTGTTACCAATGGTGATCACCTGCCCGTCAGGCAGCTCGTAGCTCTTCTCCAGGGAGGAGGAGGACGAGGCCGTGGCCATCTCCTGCTGGAAGTCCAGGGCGACATAGCACAGCTTCTCCATGATGTCACACACGATCTCCTGCTAGGCCGTGGTGGTGAAGCTGTAGCCCCGCTTGGTGAGGATATTCATGAGGTAGTTGGTCAGGTCTCGGCCAGCCAGGTCCAGACGCAGGATGGCATGGGGGAGGGTGTAGCCCTTATAGATGGGCACCGTGTGCATGACCCCATCCCCAAAGTCCATGACGATGCCTGTGGTGTGTCCAGAGGCGTATAAGGACAGCATGGCCTGGATGGCCATGTACATGGCAGGAGTGTTGAAGGTCTGAACATGATCTGAGTCATCTTCTCACGGTTGGCCTTGGGGTTCAGAGGGGCCTCGGTCAGCAGCACCAGGTGCTCCTTGGTGGCCACACGCAGCTCGTTGTAGAAAGTGTGATGCCAGATCTTCTCCATGTCATCCCAGTTGGTGACGATGCTGTGCTCGATGGGGTACTTGAGGGTCGGGATGCCGCGCTTGCTCTGGGGCTCATCACCCAAGTAGCTGTCCTCTGCCCCATGCCCACCATGATGCCCTGGTGCTGGGGGCGCTCAACTATGGACGGGAACACGGCTCGGTGGCATCATCCCCAGTGAAGCTGGCCTTCCATGGCGACCTGGGAGGGCCGGGGGGGGGGGGGGCGCAGAGAGCAAGAGCAAGCAGAATGGAGAGGAGCGGGGAGCTGGTGCAGCAGCATAGTATTCCATTGTGTAGATGTACCACAGTTTTTTAATCCACTCATCTGCTGATGGGTACTTAGGCTGTTTCCAAATCTTACCTATGGTGAATTGTGCTGCTATAAACATAGGGGTGCATATATCCTTTCTGATTGGTGTTTCTAGTTTCTTGGGATATATTCCTAGAAGTGGGATCACTGGGTCAAATGGGAGTTCCATTTTTAGTTTTTTGACGAAACTCCTTACTGTTCTCCACAGTGGCTGTACCAGTCTGCACTCCCACCAGGAATGCACAGAGGTTCCTTTTTCTCCGCATCCTCTCCAGCACTTGTCGTTTGTTGATTTGTTGATGATAGCCATTCTGACAGGTGTGAGATGGTACCGCATTGTCGTTTTGATTTGCATCTCTCATCTCTCGGATGATTAGTGACTTTGAGCATGTTTTCATATTTCTCTTGGCCTTCCTTCTGTCTTCTTTCAAAAAGTGTCTATTTAGGTTCATTGCCCATTTTTTGATTGGGTTGTTTATATTCCTTTTGTTAAGTTGTATGAGTTCCCTGTAAGTGTTGGAGATTAAACCCTTATTGGTGATAACATTGGCAAATATGTTCTCCCATGCAATGGGCTTTCATGTTGGAAAAGAAGAAGTAAAACTGTCCTTATTCGCAGATGATATGATACTGTACATAAAAAACCCTAAAGATTCCATCAAAAAATTATTAGATTTAATAAATGAATTTGGCAATGTAGCAGGATACAAAATTAATGCCAAGAAATCTATGGCATTTCTATACAACAATAATGAACTGACAGAAAGAGAGACTAAAAAAGCAATCCTATTTATCATCGCACCAAAAAAATTAAGATACCTAGGAATAAACTTAACTAAGGAGGTAAAAGACCTATACGTGGAAAACTACAGGACACTGAAAAAAGAGATAGAGGAAGACATAAACAGATGGAAGAACATACCGTGTTCATG